>NW_024378299.1:0-80915 GCF_016835505.1 Polypterus senegalus
GGAGTCCAATGCCCATAAACCTGTACCTCTACCCTCACCAGATTTGAGCCAGCAGCTTAAGCTTTCCTAATCTCCTCAATCTTACCTGGACTGGCTGGCACAGGCAGAACTTCGAGAGACTACCTTGTCGTTCTTCCTCAGTTGGCACCTAACTCTTTGAATTTGGATGCTAGAACTGACAGACTACCCTTATGTTCATTTGTTCCAACGTGACAATGACAACTGGATCACCCCGCCTGGCCAAGAGCCTATCACCTTCAGGAGGTCTCCCACCTGTGCTCCGAGGCACACTAGAGACTCCTCTCTCTGGAGCCCTGCGCTAATCTAATGATTGAGTCCCCAACTATCACTACTCTCTCTTTTGGGAACTGGTTTTGAGGTGGCCCGTTGGGGCTCCTCAACCCTGCCTACCACCTCAAATTATCAGAGTCCCGTCCAGCTCCCAGGAATACTGATACAGTTAGACACTTCTAATTCTGGGGTTGTCCCGACAATTGATTTGACTTTGTGTTGCTCATGGAGTCCTGAATGAGGACATTACCTGCCTTGTCAGGAGCGCATACTGCACTACGGTTATGTAGTCTGTTTCACCGATGGTGATCCGCTCGTAAGATCTTTTTTGGTTACCCGGTGGCTGGACCAGGCCAAGGGGTGCCCACTAACACCTGACTGTAAGCAAATGAGGGTCATTTCGGAAGGTATGACTGGACCACCTGTCTGCCTGGGGGTTGCCCATCGGGATCCCAAATTGTTGTTTTGTTGTGAGTAGTCGGCATGCGCTCACCAGCATGCTCCCCAACTTGACTTGACTTGTCAGTGTTGAAGGCCTGCAAAGCAAATGTCAAGGAGGGACGCCATCAGTGTTGTATCAGTGTTGCCACGTCCGAAGCAGAATAGAAGCACTCGGGTCACCCAAGGAGTCAATCACAGCAGTACATCCCTGAGACAGACAAGGGCAGGAGCGGCTGCCAGAGCCTCATCTTGCCCCAGTGGTAACGATATGATGTGCTTCTTGGGGATCCATTGGTCAAGGACCCCTCCTGGTGCCATGTGATGTGTGATTCTCTGTCTTGCACCCTAAAGATGAGTCTGAGTTTCAGAGCTTCAGGAAAGAGCAGCTATTCCAATACAATAAGAACAGCAAGGTTTATTCAACCAGAAGCTATCCTTCCCCACACAGATACAGCAAATGGTAGCAGGCATGGGGCCAAGTCAGAATGTTCCTTCATCACCCATCGGGTGACAGATGTGTTACATGGGGAGACGGTGACCTTGCAATTGCCTCAGTGATGGACAAGCAGCTCCTGCCAAAAGTGGTGTTGTGTGCAGCCATGTTGAGAAGGGTCTCAAACAGCTGAGAAGCGTCAAATCCTAACTTTGGCCACACTGGTGTGGACAAGCGACAAGCCAGGCTCAGCCAGGCAAAAGAGATGTCAGTGCTGATGTAGCAGCCTTGAGATGGTGGCGAACATCAAAGGAAACAGCTGTAAGCTAATAAACCACCACGTGAGCCGGGCATTCACATCCTATTGTCTGTAGAGCCACTGAAGTGGGCTAGTCTGTCACATGGATAAACCACACAGTACTACTGGAGGGCCCGACTGCCCATTTAATCAGCAGACAGTCCTTCTCAATGGTTGAGTAATTACGTTCCTAGGAAGCAGCTTCCTGCTGAGAAACTTGATGGGATCTTCATCCCATTGAAACATTGAAAGCACCGACCCCAATCTGAAAGCACTTGCCTCAGCCCTGCAGAACAAATTCCATCAAAAGTCTAAATTTCTTTCAGGTCTTGCTACCGCAGAACACCCTCTTTCGGTGATGGATAGAGAGGAGCTCACCGCTGACCCTATCAATGAAGGAGCCAGGTTTGAATTTGAACCTGAGTTGTCCAGTGAGGTGGAAGACAATCCTCAAATGAGAACCGGAACAACTGGTTGACTTTACCACCTAGTCACTGGCATCGTCAACCTCCCCAAACTTGACAACCTTTTCGGACCACAACGAAGCAGTACCAGGGGGAGAGCTCAATGCTGTGTCAGGTACCAGGGGAAACAGAGACTGCCATTCAGACAGAGTTTTAAAACACCACCTTTTATTAAAAATACCCCGGTGGTAGCGAGGGTATGATGTGCCTCTTGGGGACCCATTGGGCAAGGAACCCACTCCTGGTATCATGTGACGCATGAGTAACTGACTTCCACCTGAAAGATGAGGCTGAGTCTCAGGGCTTCAGGAAAAACCAGCTCAAAAAAGCTCAGAAGCCTCACTATTTTTTATTTATTTATTTATTTATCATATGATTGATTGGCTGTTCTGTGTGTTTGATCATTCTTTTTATATTTCTGCATCTGTATGTATTTAAATTTCCCTTGGGATTAATAAATTTAATCTAATTTAAAATATATGGGATTCATATATAGACAATGTTTTAAGATTATGTCTGAAATTTGATTAAACATACATGTTCCTTAATACAGAATGTGGTGGACGGCTGGGGTTCACACCCAATCAGGACGCCTGGAGGATGGAAGGACGGAGAGGAGCAGCACCTCCCTGGAATACAAGAAGGCAGCTGCCCTTGTGGTGCTGGGGCCGTGAGAACAGAGCTTGGAAGCTCAACCCTGTGGGGCCTATGGACTGGCTGAGCCCTGGACTGCAGCATCTCTGCCACACCAGGATGTGCTGCAGGAGGGGCATTAGGGAACACCTGGAGCACATCCGGGTGATTATTAAGGCCACCTCGCTCCATTCGGGAAGGTGGAGCAGGAGGCAGAGGATGAAGCTTGCAAGTGGAAGAGTGACGGCAGCAGAGAAGAAGGAAATTAAAGGCTGTGAGCAATAGTGTGGTGGGTTGTGCACTGTGTGTGAGTGCAAAGGACTGTAGTGAAGAATCAAAATAAAAGAGTGTGTTTGACTTCTGTGTGTCCTCTGGTCTGTCTGTAGTCAGGCTGGTCTTCCACAGAGTAAATCCATATCTGTAAATACATCTGTGAAAGACATGGAATATACTGTGTGTTCAGTTTTGTTTTTAAAGATCACATGTGGCTTTTATGTTTCCTCTGAAAAATTAAACACAGGCTTCCCAAAGAATCCAATTTATTGGTGTCAGCACGTTTAGGATGTGGGGTACTCATGCTGAAACATGGCATGCATTGTCTAATTGGTTATATTGTGATTTGCTCTTGTATGCTGTGTGTTTTATCATGGTAGGGTTTGAGGTGACCCTTTCAACAGCATGAGATATTTTATTCCACACCCTGATGCTTTGTTACATAGACCCTCACAGTCGTCGCCTGTAGTTTCTTATTCTTGCACTCACAGGGCCTCATGTATAAACGTAGGTCACAGAAATGTTTTGTAAGAACTTTTCACGTCTCAAATCGCGATGTATAAAACCTACACTTGGCGAAAGCCACGCACTTTTCCACGGTACCTCATGCCTGTCGAGCAAGTTCTCCGCTCGGTTTTGCAAACTGGCGGCACCCAGCGTCAAAGCAATGGTACTGTTCTTGTGTGATTACTCATTATTTTCATGACACGGCTTTATAAATACACAGAAACTAACCATATTTTTTTA
The DNA here is from genome assembly GCF_016835505.1 of Polypterus senegalus. Classification (NCBI taxonomy): domain Eukaryota; kingdom Metazoa; phylum Chordata; class Cladistia; order Polypteriformes; family Polypteridae; genus Polypterus; species Polypterus senegalus. The sequence continues at coordinate 3,581 of NW_024378299.1, forward strand.
TTAGTGTAATGCTATTGTAATTAATTTTGGAATAAAAATTTTGGCCCGGGGGAAAAACATATTCCAAATACCAAAATGTTTTAGCGTTTTTCCCCACTTCTTCTTTTTTTTTCTCCTTCTTTCAGCCCCTGGGGTTCCCACAGCGGATCATCTTTTTCCATTTCTCTACTGAAACCGGGTTTTTATATATTTTCTGATGTAAAATCACGGAAACAGCTGAGGGAAAGAGAATTATGGGTTCGGCTTAAAAAACCCCTTTTTCCCTCCATTTAAAATTTTTTTGGCCCTTTTAAAATGGGCCCTTTGTGGTTGGCAAAGTTTTCATCCTAAGAACTGAAAAATTGCATTCAATAAATTTATTTTGAAAACTGTTTGTACTTAAAAGTACAATCACCCCACAAAAAAAAAGCCCCTCAGTTAAAATTTTCTACCTGGGCCTTTTTAAAAGGGGAATTTTTTACATATGATGACAATTTTCTTTTTTTAAGGGGGAAATGGCAAAATATTTTTTGTTAAATTATACAAAAATTTTTAACTTTTTAAAATTTCCCTTTTTTTTGGGGGTCTTGAAGGATGAATAATTAAACATGTACTGGCGAAATTTCCAATTTTTTTAAACGTTTTTGGAAGGGTTAAGCTTAAAAGAGGGCTTAACCTATTACAGAGCTGGTGGGGATGGGTTTTGGGGGAAAGGGAAAACCCTGCTACAATCCAAATATATATTGAATAAAACAGAAAGATAAAATAAAAAACAGCAAAAAAGGGGTTAAAATTTAAAAAGAAAAATTTGCATAGAGCGGGTCGTAAAAAATGTTTAATTGTGCTTTGGCTCCTATCATCATGAAAATGACACCCTTTAACACCCTTCAGTATTTTGGTTTTTCCCCAGAGGCTGAAATTTATCACAAATGTAATGGACTCGGGGTGTCCAGTTGGGGGAAAAGAGACCCGTTTTAAGAAGCAAGAAAAGTGATTCCCACACAGAGAAAAAAAGGGGAAAAAGATCAAAGAAAAAAAGCTTTTTAAGCGGTTACTTTAATTACGATGAAATTTGAGAAACTTTTAAATTTAAAACGATTTTAAGATGAATTTTTAAAATTTTCTCTAAATAATAAAAATAAATTTCCTTGTTTAAAGGGGAAATGTGGATTAAATTTAATTCCCTTTTTCCCTTTTTTTGAAAACCTAAAAAAAACTTTCATATGACACTCGGACGGTGGTTTACAACTTTTTAAACCGATTTTTGATAGGGACTTCTTTTTTTTTCCCGGCATTTATTTTTTAATTTGAGTTTAAAAGTTTCCCCCATGTCACTGGGATCAATTTTATTTTTATTATACCAGGGTTTTATTTGAACAAATAGAAATGTTTTTCCTTTGCCTCCACTTGGTATTGCCAAATTCTTATATTTTCCCTTGGCCCCATTGTTTTTTTCCAAGAAGGCTGCGCTTAAGGGCGAATTGATTTGCATATTCAAATAGGCTAATTTGGGAGGTTTTGGGGGAAATTTTGGGGGGTTTTTCAGTTTGATGGGTTTATGTAGTGGGTAAAACGTGGAAGTTGGAGTCCCACAGACCCCCTGCATCTGGATTTCCCCAAAAAGCACTTTCCCGTTTTTTTTACGCCTTTTAAGGGAAGCCCCCACAATTTAACATGAGGCCCGGGCCTTTGGAAGGGGCCACCCCAGACCGACCCGGGTTTTACTGTTTGATTTCCCTCAAAGACGGCCGCTATTGCGACATTTTTAAACCTTTTAAAAGGCGTCACCTCTGTTCTCTGAACCCCCAAAATTGGTAATTTGAGCAAATATTGAAAAGAAGAAAAAGAGGCAAAAAACCTTTATTGGTCGGGGATAGATTTTAAAAATTCTTAAATTTTAAAAAGTGAAAACAAATACTAAGGAAATTGGATGTGCAAATTAGAGATACCCCTGGCTTTTGCGGGCTGTCACAGGTGATGCAACTTCAAAAATCTAAATGGGGAGGCTTTTCAGTCTCCAATGGCTGTGTGGTGATTGTTCTGAAATCCCTTTCCTATACCACTTCAGCGGGGGTGGTTTTAAAAAATTGTAGGGAATTTGGGAACACTTCTAAACCTCTGCCTAATGTCTTTTTCACAGATTTTCAATGCACATCTATGATAAAAGCAGGGCACAAAGAAAACCCGGGTTCCCAACTGTTTTGTTTTTTGCACTTTTAAAAATTAAAAAAAATTTTTTAAAAAACCCCTTTCCCGGTTTTGGAAAAGGGGTCTGTCTTTCCCCTTGGGGGTTTTAAAAAAAACCCCCTCATGTAAAAATTTTCCCTTATTTTGGCACATCCTCCTTCATGTTTTTCCTTGGGTTAATTTCAGTTAAAGCATACAGCAAAAAAAATTAAAAATAAAATTGTTAAAAATTTGGCAAATTCAAAAATGTGATAGGGGCCTGATCACTTTTACATTCTGTCATTTTTGATCTTTTTTTTTTTTCTCCTTTTTGGGAAACAACACTACAAAGATACTTTCCCTATTTTACACCCAGTCCCCCTGCAAATGAAATTTCCCGGGAAGAGAGACCCCTTTCCCCCAACAGTGGGGGATGGTCAACCTGCAGTTTTCGCCAGCCTGTGGTTAGGGGGGAAAAGGGAAAAAGGGGACGCAAGGGAGAATAAATTAAAAAAAGTTCAGCCCCAAACGGGAAAACCTGGATGAGAACGGGCCCCAGGCAAAGTGGGAAATTTTAAACCACAGGTTCCCCAGCTGTGTGTATTATATAATGACATTTCACCTGAACAGACATCAAAACCAAAAATAGATGAACTAAAATCAAATTTAGGATTTTGAGTCACAGCATTTTGGGATTAGTAAACCCCAATTTTGGGGACAAAGCGTTCACGTTTGAAATCAACATCCCAAGTTTTATCTAAAAAATTGATTATAAAGCATCAGGTCTTTTTTTAAAGTCACTAAAAAAAGATCCTAGCGGTCAAATTTTTACCAAAGCATTCATTAAAAAGATATAAATAAATACAAAGACCACACCTCTGTATTTTCCCGAAAGATTTATAAATTTACAAGATAATTTAACCCCCTTTCTGTGAATAAAATGGGAATTTTAAAAATTTTGACATAAAATAAAAAAAATTTAAACGTTTTTTTAAAAAAGGAATAAATGTTTTTATTTTTTCTGATGATAAAAAAAAAAAAGGTTTGAGAGAAACTACGGGGCTGAAAAGTGAAAGAAGTTCAAGGGACACCCGCAAAAACCCCAAAGGGGAACGGCATCAGGGGAAAAAGGAAATTTGATGTGCACCCCACTGAAGGTATTCACAGTCACCCCAAATATCATCGTAGTCGAGTTCATGAAGAACATCAAAATAGCCCTCATGATTTGTATATCTTAACCAAATTTGCAGGTTTTTTTGAATTCTTTTTGTTTTCCCCATTTTGCTTTTAGAGTTTTTTCGGGAGTCAAGCTACACTCATTTTTAAAAACTTTCCCCATCTGTTTTCCCCTTGATAGAGCCCACGCCATCTCACAAAACCATCCCCCGGTATTTCACAAACTTTTTCCCAAATTTTAATTTGGGTTATAAAAGCGGCTGGGGCCCACCCCAAAAGACAGAATCGTCCATGGACCTGTTCAATAACCAATCATCCCCCCCCTTTTACGGCCAGAATAAATTTGGGGCTCCCATGCCCCAAAGTTTTTCCCCCCACAAAACATCAAAATTTTGGGCCCCCCTTTTGGTTTTTTTTGGTGTCTTCGGGGCCCGCACGCTGCTTGGCCGTGGTATTTTTTTTAAAATCCTCCCCCTTGGGTTTCTACTGTATGATCATTGTGGGGCACAGACGTCCTTAATAATTACATCCTCTTTAAAATTTATCACCCCCTGGTCAATGCCCTTTTTGATTTTTTTGCCCCAGATTTCCTTAAGGGGGGTTTTTTCATGATTCTTCATAAATTTATCGTTTGATCCCTTTACATTATGGAAGCTTTTGCTTTTGAGATACAGCTCCTGTTTTTTGTCCATCTAGCAGTTACTTTCTATTTAACATATTAGTTCTTAACATTTGAAGTTCACCATCTTTTGGGAATGTTTTTTTGAAAATTAGGTAGCAAGAAGGTGCACTGCTTTTTAAAAAGATGGTACACCCAAACATTAAATTATTTTTTACTAACCCCATCTCAAATGTCTTATAACAGAGATAGAGCAGCCTGAAACGGGGTCACAGAAACACAGACAAACACTTCATATTCTTTTATAAACCATTTGGTACAACCATCTGGGAATGCACAGGATGAATTGTATTAGTACAATGTTTGGAACCCCATAAGTTAGAATGACAGAGACATGGAAAAGGCGGACACACAAACCCTTTTTCCTTTTATTAATTGGATAACCTGATTCATACCTTTCTGGCAGTTACTCTCTTTTGGGTTTTTCAGTGTTAACATTGGAGAGTTTTGTGTCTCCCCCTTTGCTATGTCTCTGTGAAAACGCCTTTTAGTACAGTATTTGTACAAGCTTTTTATGTTTGTTATCGCTATCTTTTGGGAAATGAAAAAAAAAAAATGAATTTTTAACACTAAAATGTTTATTAAGAACCATCGTTGGTTAAAAAAGGGGAAAACAAAGCAACTGGGCGGGAACACACAAAAAGGGTTTAATTAAGGTGGATATAATGAGCTGGCCGGTTTTGAGGACGGGTTTTTGTAGGGACGATGTTTGCCCCGGGCTGGCGGTTGAAAATCTGCGGGTACACCAGGATAAAACCGACTTTTCCCTTAACTGTATTAAGGGTTCAAAACGAGTCCATTAAAACATTTCCCCTTTCCCCCAAGCAGTACATTCAATTTTGGGAAAGTTTCCCATTGAGAAATTAAAACCCAAATTTTTTTTAGATATTGTGGAGGGAATTTCCGGGCGAGGGGTGGGCCCCTGTGCAGGCTACTTTAGATATAAAGCCGTTGACCTGTTCCCCAAAAATGAAACCTATGTGGACGAAGGCATAAATGTGACTTTGACACTCAAGGTCTTCAGTGACACAAGGAGTAATGGGGGGCATTATTTGAAATTGTAAACAGCCCAGGTTTCCCCATATGAACTCTTTGGTGGTAGGAACACTTCCCCGTCGGGCTTGAAAAAATACACACAAACTCCTGAAAAGTCGTCGTTTTAAAAATCACTGAGCAGCTGCCAATTTTTAAAAAAATTTGTTTTTGTATGATGGAGATGGCGGTCCTTTTATTTTCTATTGAACTGTTTATATTTTTAAAAAACATCACTTGCTTTTACTGTAATACATTTGAATTTAATAAAAGTGTAATATTAATATAAAATAGTGAATCTAAGTATTAAAAAACGGGAAGTTGCTTTGGGAGAGATTTTGACATCATTTCTATTTTTAAAAGGGTTTTTTTTGTCCTTATAGTGATGATGACAACAGCCCTTATGCAGTGCGGTGCCCCTCGGGCCAAACCGCCCGGGGCCTTAGGTTTTGGGTTTTGATAGAAATCAAAAAAGAGCAAATGTCTTCAAAAAAAAAAATTCATCAGTGGTTTGTGATTGGAATTTGGGGAGTTTGGCTGTAAATGCCACAGAAAAATATTTGTGTTTTTGGGATGATTTAAAAAAAAAGACGAGAAAAAAAAAATCGGCACAACGGGGGGCTGACGGGAGAAACGGGGTCTGTCTGGAAAAGGGGGCCCAAAAAAGAAAAAACACACAGTTTTACCCCTGTATGTGTGTGTGTGTTGTGTGTGTGTTTTGGGGGGCCTCTATTGAGCCGGGTTGGCCCAAACACACTCCCAGGGTGGGACTAAGGGGGGCTCTGACGGCACAGGACAGGATGGAGTGTCAGCCCACCAGGGGGCCCACAACCTAAACCATCTAAACCCCTACTGATTTAATGTGCTGTTTTCGCTGTGATGAGGAAAAAAAATTTAAAAGTGACTGAGAAAAAAAACAAAAACAGACAGAGGAGAAGAAAAAAACCCAGAGAGCCAGCAGCTGACCACTTGGAGCTGGGGGAGAGACCACCACCCCTAAACCCTTCCTGACAAAAAAAATTTTAAAAAGACATCTGTGATTTGATGAACTCTTTGGGGAGTATGAACTGAAATAAAAACAAACATCCTGAGAGAATTTGTAAGAAAAGAGAGAGCGTTTAAATGTGAATTACGCCACAGAGAGAATATGGCAGTCAGTGGGGGCCTCAGTGTATAAACATCTCAGGGGCAGGCAGGACGCTCAGTGACATCAGGGACAGACATGGGGAATGGACGGGAAATTCCCCTTTTTTCCCCCAGTAATCATCTTGTCTCGGTTTATGAAAATGAAGTTTATGGACTTTATTATATTTTCCCTTGTGTCTTTTGCTTTATCAAAAGGTTTTTGGAAATCTTTCTTTTCTTTTTCATTTTTCTAAAATAAAAAATCTTCTGACCCTTTTCCCCGGGCATTTCTTATCAGGTTTCTTTGTGTTCCCCCTTTACTTTGGTTCTCCTGATTGAATTTTGCTGGTATTTTGGGGTTATTTACTGTTATTTTTTGGGGCCGAAAAATATTCTTAATACTTATTTGGGTTTGGGGGTTTTTAAATTCCATTGATCGCTACATTGCTGTTTTGCCACCCTTTTTCTTTTACAGCAAAAAAAATAACTTTAAATGTTAAAAAACCCAGCATTGCTGTAGTGTGGCTTTTTGCACTTTCATTACCTGCTTTTTTTTCTTAGTGATATTGTAACAGATTTTGTGAAGGGAACTTTTTTTGTATTCACTTATACTGAAGTGGATTTTTTTATTTTACTTGAATTTTTTTTTATTCCTTATTCACAAAAGGGTTTTTATATCAGAATTTTTTGTGGTTGCAAAAACCATTAAAGACCCTCTTAAAAAAAGGGAAAAAAGAGACAAACTGAGGAGGTGAGTGACAGAAAAATATCAAAACCGCCCTGAAAAAAAGGAAAAAAAAACATTATTAAAAAATTGGGGCTTTTTATTATCTCTTTTGCCTCTTTATTTTTTACAGTTTTTTACTGATATTAATAACTTAATCACCCGATAATAAAGGAATTCTTTGTGTTGGTTAGTGAAGTGGGTTTAACCCAATTTCCCCTTTATGTTTTTAAGGTATTCCTGGTTCAAAAAAAGCACTTCAATTAACCCCTGGGGGAAAATATTTAGTCCAGCTTCTTCAGTGCTAAATTTTAAATTTTAAATGGAAAAGAAAAAAAAAATGTAATGTTAAACACTTAAATGTTTTTAAATTTTTGTAAATTTTTGTCTTTGCTCTTTTTTCCCATTTAGCAGTGCAGTATTTGGGGAATATTTTTTAACAATACAATCTTTTCCCATATTCACTGTATTTTTTGTAAAGGTTTTTTTTGGGAAATTGTATTTTTATTCATGTGGAGTGTAAACTTTTTATGATTATTGTTTTTTTTAAAAAATTATTTTCATAAATCTTCTTGTTATCGGGAATGTGTAAAAAACCCCTTTGAAAATTTTGGAGACTTCTTAAATTCATAGAAACACTTCAGAGTTTTTGACTTTAATTTTTTAGCATTGTAAATGATTTTTTTTTTGGGAAACTTTTTTTCCCATTAAAAATTTTGGGGTTTTGAAATTATTTATTTTTCAAAAATTAAATTTCCCTTTTTTTAAAAAAACTCCACAGCTGAGTTTCAGTTTGAGGGCCGACATTCTGTTCAGCTTTGGTCAGTGGGGGGTTTGTTTAAGAGTAAAAATTCTATTAAATGTTCCTTCATTGTTTTAAAGTTTTCTATCATAGTAAACGTTTCATTTTATTCTTGAACTTAATGTTTCCAATTTCTCCCACATTATCTGCATTTTTTTCCCTTGGGGGAGTGAAAAGGCAGTTCAAACCGGGTAAAATGTGGGAAAAAAATTTCTCTTAGCCCAAAAGTTTGTTTTAAAATATTTAGTGAAAATTCGAAAACAATCCACGAAGAATAAAAAAAAAGGTTTTTAAAACATAAAAAGGGGCAAAAAAAAAAAAAATGTATTTTTAAATTTTTAGTTGTTTTATACTTAAAGGTTCTTAACTTCTTTTTTTGTACTCAAAATGTATGGGGGAAATTCAGTTAAGTGCTTTGTTTTTACATGTTTCTTGTCACAGAAGGAAATGCACTTAAGACAGGGATTAAAACCACCCCTTCTACACCCTTAAACATGGCAAGGCTTTTTACTAACGGGGAATAATGCTTAGTCGGGCTAAAAAGTTAGAATATAACAATTTATTTCAACTTATGGGTGGGGGATTTCAACACAAAATGTTTTTTAAGTGATCATTAACAAAGACCTGATTTTTTGATATCCGGGGTGTTTTTTTTAAACCTCAGCATGTTGATTTCAAACATGTGAAAGTTTTTTTGTGTCGTCGTTTTAATTCCCAATCCAAACAATGCTGTGACTGTCCACCAGATCCTAAATTTGATTCATCTCATTGTATTTCCTGATTGTGATGTCTGTTCAGGTTAAATGCCATTATATAAATAAAACCCCAGCTAAATCATTTTGTTTTAAAATTTCCCTTTGACTTTGCATTGATGTCAGTTCTAACCTCGGGTTTTTCTCCCTTTTTACTAAGTTTTTTTATTTTTTCCCTTTGGGCGCCTTTTTTCCTTTTTCCCCTAACCACAGGCTGATGACTGCAGGTTACAAAAAGTTTGTACTGATGAAGTTGTTGAAAGTGTCTCCCTTCCCAGAATTCTGTTTATTGGCCAGATGCCCCAATGCGGATAGAAATTTTTTTGATGTATTGATAAAACCCAAAAAAAAAGAGCAAAAAATTAAAAGATTCAAACATAACACATTGTGCCCTTTTAATTTATTAGGGTTTTATATAAAGGTACTTGTTATTGAGGCCACAAAACAAAGGGGCTTTTGGTAATAACTCCACCCCGGGAAAGTTATTTCTAATTTCCCCAGAATTAATGTAATTTCGACAAACATCCCCATCTTTTAAAAGAAAATTGGAATAATTTCAAGTTTAGAAATAAATTTTTAACCCAAAATAAAACCCCCTCCCCTTTTTTAAAATAATTTTCCGCCCTTTTTCAAACTTTCAACCCGGCGGGTACCCCCGGCCTAAAACCCCACAATCTTTGGGGTATTTTAAAACCCAAAAACATTAAATTTTTTTTCCAAATTCTAATTATTTTTTATTTTTTTCCAGGCATGTCATGCACAATTCCTAAAAAAAACCCATGCTTCTCTTGTTCCATTCCTCTGATGGATATACAAATTTTGAACATAAAAGGGTTGGGCATAGTAGTTTTTCCCAAACCCCCTGGGCCCGAGGCCCAAAATTAAATTATGCTACAGGGTTTCCCGGGAGGCTAACTCCAAAACAACCCAAAGGCCCAGAAGCAGGGGGGAACGGGAAAGGTTATCAAAACCCCCCCAAAATGGAGGTCCTAAGGGCCCAAAGGGGATGCCTTTTTCCTCAGAGGGGGAAGGGCCCAAAATGCCCCAAATCAAGCACCTTAAACCCCCAGGGGACCATTCCCACCCCTTTTTGGGTCTAGTTGGTGTAATAAGATGCAAAAATCCACTGAAGGTGGGTTTGTATCATTTTTCTGAAAAGGGGCTGCCCCGCTATTAAAAGAAGGGGCTACTAACTGGGAAACTTTTACACCCCTTTTTCTATCTAACCAGGAACCCCCACAAGCCTTTTAACACATTATAAATTTTTTTATAATGGCAACAACAAAAAGGGATTATTGGATATATTTAAAGATGGATGGGAAAATGAGGTCCCCTTTTCCCCAAAATCTTCAAATGCACCCACACAATTAACTTTTTAAAAATCAGAACAATCCCAAGGCAAAAAATGGAACATTTCAACCCAGCCCAAATCTATAACCAGGGTTTGGGAATGCCCTAGTGTTTGCCCCGGGAGATCGGGTTTAAAGCTTCTTCCACTTAAATTTCCAAATTATTGGTTCATTGGCATGGGTCTGGAAATTTAAATAAAGGGGGCTGGTTGATATTGGCAAAACCCAAAAAGGGCCCGAGTTCAAAAAAATTATCCTGTCCACCCGGGAAAGTGATATTTGAAAGCCCGGGGGGCCCCTCTGTTTAAAACCCCCATAACGGCCCGGGAATTAGTTGGCTGAAAAACACCCCAAACACGCCCAGAAGAAAAATGGGGGCAGAAGGGGAAACCCCAAGGTAAGCAAATGCATTATTTTGGAGACTGGGGAAAAGGCCCTGGTCCAGTCCTTTTTATTGGTCCCAAAGGTTGGCAGTTGTGATTTGGGGCTTCGCCAAAAAGTTTCCTGCATATCTGATGCCCAAAGTGAAAACACTTCTCAAGCAAGAAAAAAAGCATGATAAAATCACCCTTTTTGACGCGTTTGGCAAATTCCTTTAAAAAGGGAATCTTCAAGAAAAAAAATATTTACCTTTAGTGGAGGGCGTATCCCCCCCCTTTTTGGGTTACATGGGACCCCGGTCATTTTCCAGTGCCTGGTGAACGGAGTGCTAAGGCACCCCTCTTATAGTGCTCCCTTCCAGAATGACAGGGAACAAAACCGGGGAAAAAATCCCCCAAAACCCCCTTTCCCACCCACCCAACCCCTTTTGTCTTGTAAATGGTCAATCAAACGAGTAAAGTACCCCTTTTATTCCATCCCCCCACCGCCACACGGGTTTTCCCAGCTCAAGTCTGTTTCCCCTTTTTCCCAGTTGCTTAGATTTTAAGAGGAGAAGTCAAAAAAAATTACCCCTTTTTATAAATATAGATCTTTAAAAGGAACAGATGCATTTCTTTCGTTTTGGTTCACAACAATTAAAACACATTGTTAAAACAAAAATTTTTTTTTCCTTTTTTTAAATAATTGAAAAAATAAAACGAAGGTATAATTAAAGTAAAAAATAAAAAAAACCCCAAAAAAAAGGGAAAAAAATATAACAGAACAAGTCCCAAATTAAAAAAATCAACTAAATTTAAAAGGGAAAACAGGTGACTGAGAAACTGTGCAGGATGGGGATGTTGGATGGGCAGGGTTAACCTTTCCACCCACATTTACAGGACAAAAAACCTGATGGAAAATTAAAAACCCTTTTAAAGGGTGGGGTTCTCCCAATTATTTTTTGGCTTTGGTTTCGGGGTTGGGTTTTTTGGGATAAATTGAGGCCAAAAATTCTCTATAGGGTGGGAGGAAACCAGAAAACCACAGTGTACTATAGTTAATGCTTTAAAACATTTCCCAAAAAACCAGGCAGCAATTTCCCCTTTCCCGGGATTTGGGGGGATCCCCGGGGGGGTTTCCCTACAGGGCCCATGCCCGGCTAATGACAAAAAAAGGGGCTCCTAACATATTGGTTTGGGGCAAAATGGGGGCCTCCTGTTTGTTTGGATTTTTCTCTGTTTTGTTCCCCAAAAGGGGCTTTTAAAATCCGGGTTCGGGTGCCTTTTGAAAACCTGTTTTTTAGAACCCCCCAATCTTGTTGCGGGAGCCAAAAACTATTAAACCCGGGAAAAAGGTATGTATGGAAAGAAAGTATTGGTGAAAGGGGCCATTCTTCAATCGTTTACCCCCCATGGCCATGAATTCACTTTGAAATGACCATGAAAACCTTTGGTTTCCTTTCCTTGTAAATCAACATTAACGATGATTCGGATTAGTAATTTATATTTAAAAGTTCTGGGTCGCCACAGTTCCCTCCATTCAACGGATGCACTTTCTCTAAATAGGGTATTTGGGAAAACCCCCCAATTGGCCCGGCTGGAATATTTTCCCAGACACAGGGCTTCCAAGGTTCATATAAATTAACTAACCCGGGGGTTGGTGCTGCCCCAATGTTTTTTCTCTTCCCCCCCTCTGGGGTTTGGTGATTAAACCGTTATCCTGAATAATTTTTGGTCAAGTTCCCAGAAACCCCTTAAAACCCCTTTTTCCCCGTTGTTGCTGATGATATATAAACATAGGTTTTTTTGAGGAGAAAAATCCCCCGAAAGTGGGGGGGAAACAAAAAATTCACTTTAATTCAAAAACTGAAAAGAATAACTTGACAAAATTAATAAAAAAAAAATGGCTGCATATGTATTGTGTTTTCCCATTTGTACAAATTTTCCCGGCCCCAAATTAGATGGAATAGCAGGGGATTATAAAAATGATTAAAAAATAAATTGAGGGCTTTAATTAAAATTAAACCCAAAAAACTGGAAATTCCATTAAATGTTCTTAATTTCCTTTTTCCCTCCCATTTTTTTGTCATCTAAATGTGCTGATAAAAAAAAAACCCCCTTTTTAAAGTATCCCCAAATTACACGGGAAAACAAACTAAAATCAAATGCTTTTTTATTCTAAAATAAGTAAGACTGGAGTTTTTTTAAAAGGTGGTGCAACCCAATTTAAACCCCTTTGACCCCGGGTAACACCCGATTCTATTGTTTAAGGTGAATATAAAAAACCCGGGTTCAATTGCATGTTAAGGCATTTTTTTGTTTCTCCAGTTATTTTTTTAAATAAAATCAAAATTGTTGTGTTACTTTGCCTTCTAAAAGTATTTCTTTGATATTTGGACTTCCCGGTTTTATAAATTTTAAAAGGTTTTCCTTTTTGTCATCTACTAGTTAAAATGAAAAAAGTTTCCCGTTTTAACAATTGTTTTATACAGATTACTGAGAAAGGGGGAAAAGGGCTTTGCGTGGTTTTAAAAAACTTATTTCCACTCTAAAACCCACTTCACTCCCCCGAAAATCCCAAACAAGGCATGAGCTGGGAGGTTTTGCCGCCTTAAGTCAGCGGGGGGTGATATATCCAGCTGCTTGCAGCCTGTTTTTTCAGCACAAAATGACAAAAAAAAGCTTTAATTGAACGATTTTTTAAAAAGCAATTTTAAAGGGGGGCAATTTCGAAATTTTTTAGAGGCTCTGGGAATTCTAGTGTTAAACAATAAGTAAAAATTATAAAACAATTATATAAAAAAATTTAAAGCAATAAGGGAAAAGGTTTCTATTTCCCAAAAGTAATTCCCCCTTTTTTAAAGGTTTAAAATTCCGCTTTTCTTTTAGAATTGTGCACAATGCTGTTCTCTGGGAAATATTACATTTATTTTTCCCTTTCGGGTTTCCCAATTACTTTTTCAAATCCGAATTTTTCATTTTTATTTGTTTTTGAGTCTTAGGGGCCCTTATGGTTTTTAAAGCTCCCGGGGTTAGCTGCCGGGTCTCTGCAGTTTGCTTCTTTCCCCCCTTAAAAATGCTGTTTTGTTTGTTTGTTTGTTTTTTTGTACAGTTTAACATTTTTGGAAAAAACAGCGAGCAGCAGATTAAATCAGTGGTGTAAAAAAGAGGGGATGGGGCCCAGTGGTGGTTACATCCATGCTTCCGAACCCATGCTGCTCAGACCTTTTTGCACTTTTCAAGAATTTTTTAGACCCAAAAAAACCAATGAAGGTCTTGGCCCCCCCAGATTAGACACATATAAACAAAAAAACCTCTGTGTGTGTTGGGTTAAAGGAGCAGTCCACTTGCTCACAATGAACCCAAACCCGGGAGTTGGGTGTGAAGGTGAAACTTAATACAAGTGAATTTCCTTTGGGAAGAATTTTAAACTTTCCCGCACTTTTTTAAAGTTTTTCCCGCACTTGGATGCCCCTCATAAATTAACCCAACAGACAAACTGGGTTTGTGCTCCATGTTTTTATTTCTTGGTTCCAAAGTTTTCGGGCGGCCCCGCCGTCCCTACCAATTTTTCCCCAGCCGCAATTTGACTACACGTCCATCTCAGATAATACACATTTGCCCCGCCCCGCTGAACTCCTCTGTAACTTCCCCTAATACAATAAAAAATGCTGGGGGGTATTGGTTGCTTTTTTCCAAAAACCCACACCAGAATGGTAAAAATTCATTTTACCCAAATTTGCACCCCAAACTCATGTTTCCCTTTCTAATTCTGGATGAACCACAGGCCACGGTATTAATTAAAAAAGGAGGCCCTTTATCAAACTGTTACAAATGTTGTATACAAGATTCTTCTATACCCCCGAGTGTGTTGCCATGCACCTCAATAATGCAGTTTTAAAATCCCCCGGGCTCCCAAAATGCCATAAATTTAGGTTATCAAATTGATTTCTTGAATAACCTGGTTAAAAAAAACCTGTAAAAATTTTGGGTAACCAAGAAACGCACGGGCCCCTGCCTCTGTGGTGGGACCACCTTTCACCATCCTCCCCCTTAATTTTTAATTTTTACCCAAGCAGCATGGGGGAAGGCCCCAAAAAGGAAGTGCCCGGGGTTAACGCCCCTTTTAAAAAAATAATAATTTATTTAAAGCCTTTCACAAACCGGGTCACTTTACATACAGTAAAAAAAAATCACACAACGAAAAAAAAAGAAGAGGAAAATTTCCCGTTAGATTTAAAATTGGGAAAAGGAGCAAACTCAAAAGACTGAAGAAGGGAGTCCCAGAGTTGAGGGACCAAACACTGGGAAAGGGGGCCCCCCTCCCAGGGTGGGGGAGTCTGATTTTGGGACAGTAAGGAGATTGCTGCTCAGGGGCCTGGGGAGCAACAAAAAACTGAGGGGTGGGAGGGGAAGGTTATGTAGGACTTTTAAGGTGGGAAGACAAATCTTTAATTTAATCCTTTATGAGCAAAACCCTTTTTGAGTTTCATGCACTGTAGCTTTTTTAGATTTGGGGGGCCAAGAAAAAGTGAATTGCAAAATTTATCAAAACTTTAAAAATAAACCGGGGCCCGAGCCTATTAAAGGACAGAAATAAAGGAGGCTTTATGGAGATGAAAGAATGAAATTTTGGGGAAAAAGACCCAATCAACCCCAAATTGTGAGGTTCCAAAAAACCAAGATTTTGACCCAAAAGGAGAAAGGGTTTTACATTTTGGGGTATAAAAAAAAAGAGGTTTGGGTGTCTTAGAAACTTGGGAGTTTTGGCCGACCAGTAACACTTTGTTTTAAGTGGATGAAGTTTGAGAAAGGATTTTTCCCTCCATGGCCCAAAATTGGGGATCAGGATAGGGGGCTAAAAGGGAATCTGTAAGGGGTCTGTACTAAGATATGCAGGGCTCAATCCCCGGGAGAACACATTCATAAAAAATGTCCCTTTGTTTAAATATATTTAAAAAACACAAAAGGGAAAAGATCACGGGCTTCTGGTGGCTGGAATTAAAAGGTTTTTTTGGAAATTCTTTTAGCCCAGATTACTTACATTGATTTTTTAAAAACGCAGGTTTCTACCTTATCCCCGTTACATGTTTACCTTGTAAACACACCACACTTGGGGCTTCTTACACACCCTTGTAAAAAAACACAACCACTTTCCCGTTTCTTTGACAATAAAAAACCTTTCAAGCTTCATCAATTTTGCTTTTAATGAAAGTTCACAAAATGCCATAGGAGAGTGGGGATTACATTATTCTAAATTAGTATCGCCTTTTACAAAAGCCCCCTTTAGTAAAATTACATTAAAATGTACAGTTTAATTTAAAAGGTTCAAGGGATTTATGGTTGTAGAACTGTCTCTGATGAAGCCTAAGGCACAAAATGTTTTTCTTCTAGTGGTTTTGAAATACAAATATAAAATGTATAGTGTCCAAAGTAGAATATGTCGGGGGCCTTCTTTAAACTGTCCCAAACAAAAAATTTTCTGAAGTGACCTTTTTATGACCTTTGGTTTGATTGGGTGACCCGGAAATCCCCTCCCCCAAACCCCCTGTTGTTTTGACCGGAAAATCCTTTTCCCCCCCAAACCCCCTTTTTGGCCACCTGTTTTCCCCCGGAAACTGTTTAAGGGCATTTTGATGGATGCCACCACCCCCGAAACCCCCCCGCCCCCTGCTTGGCCAGCTGTTCTGTTTCCCCTCTCCCCTAAAGGGGAAGTCCAGACATGAAGGGCTGCCTAGGCCCCCCTTGAACCCCTCCCCCCCCCAACCACTTTCCCCGCCCCCCTTCCAAATCAAGTTTTTGGCAAAATTTTCAGCCCTTCCCCGGGCAAGTTCAGGATTTTTCCCCCCCCTGAAGGGCCCGTTTGGCCTCCCCGGGCGGGCACTGATGTTTCCCCTCCACTTCCTGGGCCCTTAAAAAACTGTATAAAAGTGATGCATTTTCCTCCCGTTCCCAAAAACCCCGTGAAGAAAAAAAAGGAATCTAGACCAATGCCCCCGTGAAGGGCCCTTCCCCCAGGGTCTATTCAAAGGGTCGTTTTAAAAAGGGGTTTAAAAAATGTTTGGGCCCCGGTTTTTTTAAGCTGGAACTGACCCAGGATCGGTCAAGCTGGGGGTACAGGGCGATAAGGGGAAAAATGTCCTCCCCTGTAGTATTCAAAAGTATTTCCCAAAAACGTTTAAAAGCTCCCCGCATAATAACCCGGGCCCGGGAAAAAGCCCGGGGGTCAAAAATCCTCAGGGTTTTTCCCCCTTAAACTCCAAAGACTGGGGGGGCTTAAGACCCAATCTTACCAGTTCTTAAATTTCCGTGGATTTCTTGGCCACCAAAAGGCCCCCTTAAAATTTTTCTTTTTACGGGCCCGATTACACTTTGGTCAAAAAGACCTTAGAAAACAATTGGTTCCAGCTCCTTGGGTAGGGCCTCACCCGTTTCAGCCAATGGTGATCAGGCCCGGGCACTGACATCTCCATTAATGGCGATCAGGCGGGAAAACCCCTCATCGCCAAGGCAGCCTTGTGGCCCCGTTCCGAACCCCATGTGAAACCCGGTTTCTGGGGAAAAAATATGGATTGCCCCAAAATTTTCCTTCCCGAAAAACCCGGAAAAACCCTGCAACGGAAAGGTCTGGTGGCGCCCTTTCTGGGCGGGTTTCTACGACCCGAAAAATGTCAAGGTTGGGGAAAAACACCCTGCCCAGGTAAAACCCGCCCCCTTTTTAACCAAAAACCTACCCAAGGTTGCTTTCAGAAAAATTCTGAAGATTTTCTGTAAAAAAATTGGCTTAAAAACTAGGGTGTGGGAAAATTTCGAGTATTTTTTAAAATTCTACTGCTTTTATTTAAAATATTTGTGGTTGAAAAGGGGCTGTGGATAATTTGAAAATACCAGCTCTATTTTGAATGCAGTCATTTTATGGGAAAAGGATGAATACTTTCCCACTTTTAACCTACCCTGGGGGAAAAATTTAGTTTTGGCGTAATTTTTTTAAGGGGCATATGAATCTTTTGGACTAAAAAATGACCTGGAATTTTGGGTGATAAGGGTAGAGCTTGGGTTTTAAAACCACAACGCCCGGGAAAAAATTTAGACTCCTTTAAAAAGGTTTTTTAATTTTTTAAATGGTGTCAGTGTCTGTTTTATCACCGGGGATGGGCCGGTCTTGGAAAAAATTTAAATCTGAGAATCCGGGGCCCTTTGGGGGTGGATTCCTTGAAAAACTTCCCCTATGGCCGGGGAAGGGGGGCCCAAGAATTTTGATTTGGTTTTTCCGGGGAATACACCTACCCTGATACATAAACTGGCCAGAATCCAATTTTTAAAAGGAATAAGGTGTATGGCCCCAAAATTGAAGGCTGGCAGGTTGATCTGGGGATTGGGCCCCCTGGCCGGTAAACCGGAAGGAAAGTATCTACCGGCCGGTTTGATATTCTTTTTTAAATAAACCTTTTGGGGCAGGGTTCAAACCCAAACGAACCAAAAAAACCCGAACTTTTTAAAATTTTGGGGGGAAGGTAAAATTAAAGGCCCAAAATTCAGGCCCGGAACGGTAAAAAGTTTCTCAATGGGTTTAAAACTGATCAACCAAAAACCGGAAAAAAAACATTTCCACCCCAGCTAGGTGAATTAAAGGCATCGGGGGGTGGAGAGAGGTTTTGAACTCTGAAGACCAAATGTGACGTTATTTTTTGCTCCCCGGGAAAACCCACTCCCATTTTGCCAGGGGTACAGGACCCGGGGAAATCTTATAATTTCCCACCGGGGGATAAAAATTTACTTTTGGTGAATAGTTCCCAAATTTTGAAAAATCTTTAAAAACATTGGCCCCAACTAAAATCAAATGGGAAAAATAAAATATAAATTCAGGATTGAAAAAAGGCCAAAAAATTTAACAGTTGGGTCCCCAAAGCTGCCCAAGGCGTTAAAAACTGAGAATCAAAAAAAGTATTTCATTCCGGTCTGTTCACAATGGAGAGAAAAAACTTTTCGTTTACCCCGCAGTTCTTACCAGGATGTTTTTTTTGATAATACCATCGCCGAATTTGCAAAATTGCTTTTAAAACGAACTACAGGGGCCCCGGGGAAGGGGTTTTCCGGGAGCCCCTGGAACACCCTTAAAGGATAATGACATGTTTGAATCCCAATAGCTAAATTTTTTTACTATTACGGGGTTTCTCTAGTGTCGAAAGTGGCAGACAAGATGAATAAATGAAAAAAAAAGATTCAAAATTTGGGGGACCCGTTCAGCAACACTACATAACGGAAAACAATATAAAATTCGCTTTTAAACCTAAAATTTGATTCTATTTCTCCCAAAAACTGTGAAGGATGAAACTCCTTGTCAAAGGGGAATTAGGTAGGATTCTAGGAGCTCATTCAGACACAATATTGGTCTGGTGAATGGGAAATTACCCCGGGAAACGAGCTGGGTTTTTTTCCTTACGCCCAAGGGGACATTGTGTACCTTCCCGGTTTTCCGGGCCCACGGGTGTTACCTGCCAAAAAAGTTTGTTAATTTTTGGGGTTGGTCGGGAAAAAAAAATTGGGGACCCCTTAGAATCTGATAGCATTAAGGGGAAACCAAAATTGGGTCGACTCGGTTTGTTTTGGGCAATTGAACGCCCCCTTAATCTCCCGGTCCCCCTGTAGTCAGTCGGCCCGGCCCAAATGGGCGAAAGCCACAGGGGAAAATGGGGAAATAAAACGGGGTCTAAAAATCCAAAAATTTGTAGCACCCCAAATTTGGGCCCAGAACAGGTTCTCAGCCCCTTTCCCGAGCGCCTTTTGGAAACAGAATAATAAAGGTCATAATTGGCATTCCATAGTGCGGGTGTTAGAATTCCAAACCATTTAAACCCAGCAGTTAATGTTAAGTGCCTTTTCAGGGGCCGATTTCGGCATAAAGGCCCTTTGGGCCCCGGGTTGCAGCCCGAATATCTACCTTATTTGCCTTTTGCGGCACTAATGATATTTATTTACAAACAATCTGAGGTATTTAAGCCCAACTTCATCTCTATTCACCAAAGCTAAAAAAAAAAGTCGGGAAATTTTAAATTTTATCGGTTCCCACCAAGATTGTATAGAGGGGGTGTGGGTTTAAGCGGGTTTCATTCCTTTCCCGCGGGTGGAAAAACCCGGTTTTTGCAAATAAAAACATAGCATTTGGAACAATTGGGATGATTTTTTGGGAAAGGGCCCGGGTTTTTTAGAAGAATGGGCTTCCCTAACTGGGGGATCTTTATGTATTATCCAAAATATGGCGCCAAAAGTGGTTGATTGGGGGACCACCCGGGCCGCAGGGCATGTGATCTTTCCGGGGTTCTTTTTTTCCCACCCGTTATTTTCCTGAAGCTGTTTCCCAAAACCCTGTTTTGGGCATCCAGTAAATTTAGTCTTGATACAAAACCCTTTAAAATTTAAATTTATAACCCAAAAATAAAAGGGGTATAATTAGACCAAGGGGTAAAAAACCTCCACCAGAGGTCCCTTTAGTTTTTTAAATTAAAAAAAAAATATCAGCAGTTCCCGAAAAAAACCATGCAGTTTTAAACATTGAACTTTTCCCCTCTTGGCACCCAAAACTGTTTTTTTGGGAAAAAATATCATATAAAGTACAAAATCTGATCTTTTGTCTTCTTTCTGAAAAGGGTCAGTAAATGTGGAAAGCCCCCTTTCTGGGCCCCCAGATGGATACTGTTTCCCTTTATAAGTCTAGGGTTTTGGGCGAGGGGGGAGGGGCTTGGAAAATTTAAAAAAAGCAAATCACTCCCGTTTTGGCAACTTTAACCTTTTTGGGGCATTTCATTTTAAATATTAAAACAGGTTCCCCAATTAAGTGGGGAGTCCACAGACCAAAGGCCTTTTTGTTCATGACTGAATTTGCCCCCTGTCTGATTTTGGGAATAAATTTTGATCACGTAAAAATTTATGGGGGTTTTTAAAGTACACATTGATGTGGAAAAAGGGCACTTTTTTGAAAAAAGTTTTCCCAATTTTTAAAATTTATTGATTTTGTCGGGTAAAAGGTCCTACCCTTCCCCAACCCTACATTTTGAAATTTAAATTTAAAAAACAAAGTTGAAATTCAAAAAATTTAAAAAAATTACTCCATTAAATGGTTTTTTAATCCTTCTTTAAATTTTCCCTTTTTTGTTCTGTCATAAGCCTTTTGGAAATTTTAAAACAAAGAATGGGCATCTAGATTTAATTCTGGCCAAAAATTTTTAGATTTGGTAAATTGAGTGTTTTTTGGGAAAAAAAAAATTTTTGATCAGTTAAAACAAAAGGGGAAAAGGGAAAAAAAAATTTTGGTCAACAAACATTTATAATTGACCTTTTAAATGCTTTGGGGAAAAGTGGTCCCCTTAAAAAAAAAGTGATAAAGCACATGAAAAACCCCCCTGGTTTTAATAAATTTTTGAGCTCTTAAATTAAAATGCCCAAAACTGGGCGGGAAAAATTAACAAAGCTACATTTTTTCCCCCATTGCATGGACAGGGGGTGTTAATAAAAAAAATTTTTAAAAATTTTAAATACTATTCCCACATTAATAGATAGCAATAATAAAAAACCTAGGGTACTTTTTTGAACACAAATTAACAAATGGGAATTCAGGGTCAACAGTAAAAAAACCCCAGATTTGCAGTACAAACTTTATGAACTTCTTTTAATGAGAAAATTAAAAAAAATAAGATCCAGATCTCCCGCATCACAGTACAAAAAAAATACTAGCAACAGACCCCTTCCCCACATTGCATTCCCAATTTTTAATAATTTTAAAACCTGTAACTCACCAGGAAGTCTTTTAAAAATTTTTAAAATGAAACCCCCCCACTTTTCCCAGATCCGTTTCCAACAAAACTAAATAAAAGTGCAATGGATGTTCTTGCAGCGCCTATTCTAACCGTTTTCAATAGTTCATTTTCTGTGGCAACCTTCCTTTATGCAATTGTGTGGCCCTTAAACCTTTTCTTTAAAAAAATCAGACCTAGACCACACATACTAAATAACTATAGGCCTATTTCCCAAAATTTCCTTTTTTAATTAAAAAAGTAGTGCCAGTCAGCTTCAGTCACACCTTTGCGTTAACAATCCCAGGGGAAAATTTATTTAAATCTTAAATACAGGGAAAAAGGGACTAACACCGGGTTTTAAAAAATTCCCGATATCCTCTGATGGGGAAAATTTTTTTTAATTATTTTGTTGACTTAAGTGCAGCATTTGACACCATTTATTTTATTTTACTGCACGGCTAAAAAAACAATTTGGGGTTGGTGGGCCGCTTGGTTCAGTTCTTATTTATCAAATCGATTCCAGTATGTACAGAAATGTGCAGACAGTACTCCATCATTATACACAGAAGTTCAATATGGTGTCCGAGGGCTCAGTACTGGGACCTTTACTGTTTTCACTTTACATGCTTCCACTGGGATCTCTCATTAGGAAACATAATGTTAATTTTCACTCGTATGCAGATGACACCCAGTTATACCTTTCATTTAAATCAAATGAAGTTTCTCCGATGTTGTCTTTAATTAGTTGTGTTAGTGAATTAAAGGAATGGATGAATGAGAACTACTTGTCTTTAAATACAGATAAAACAGAGATGTTAATTGTTGGAGGGAATGACGCTGATCACAGCAATATTTTCTCGTCATTTAACTCAGTTGGAATCCCTATTAATTTTAATGAATCAGCCCGCAATCTAGGTGTTATCTTTGACTCTAGCATGTCATTTAAAGCGATATTACAAAGTCGTCCAAAACATGTTTTTCCATCTTAAAAATGTTAGGAAATTAAAGCGCTTTCTAAATAAACAGGATTGTGAGAAATTAATTCATGCATTTATCTCTAGTAGGATTGACTACTGCAATGCGGTGTTCACTGGCTGTTCAAACTGTTCTCTATACAGCCTCCAGTTAATCCAAAATGCACGCTGCAAGAATTATTACAAGAACAAGAAAATATGAACACATAATAACAGTTCTTAAATCTTTACACTGGCTCCCAGTTAAGTTTAGGGCAGATTTCAAAATCCTCCTTTTAACATATAAAGCATTAAATGGCCAAGGTCCGGCTTACTTGTCTGAACTTATCATGACTTACAAACCTAAGAGGAACATTAAGATCTCAAGATGCCGGTCTGCTTAGGATTCCAAGGATTAATAAAATAACAGTGGGAGGTCGAGCTTTTAGCCACAGTGGCCCTAAACTGTGGAATGGTCTTCCTGCTTCCATAAGAGATGCCCTTCAGTCTCAGCCTTTAAATCCCGGCTGAAGACTCACTACTTCAGTTTAGCACACCCTGACTAGAGCTGCTGATTAACTGTACATACTGCATCTCTGTTGTTAGTCATTAGCACTATAACATAAGTAACATGATAATTATATTTGAATACTAACCCTCACCTATTCTGTTTCTTTTCTCGGTACTCCAAATGTGGCCATTGGTGCCACGCCCACCTGCCAAGTTGTTTGCCTGCCTATGGTAAAGTCATCCCTGAAGGAGGATCACAGGAATCATGGGAAAGAGGGGTCCTTTCATCGAGCAACGCTTCAGCCGTGGCATGGCCAAAGGGGGAGGCAGCCTAGATGGATGAGGTCTCCAGGACTCTAAAAATATCCAAACCTAATTATGTCATATCATCTACTGTTAAACCGTATTTCCTAATTTTTATTATGCTGTCTTAAGGAATTGTTCTGTTCTGTGTATTGTATTGTATTGACCCCCTACTTTTTGACACCCACTTCACGCCCAACGTACCTGGAAAGGCGTCTCTCTTTGAACTGCCTTTCCGAGGTTTCTTTCCATTTTTCCTACAAGGTTTTTATTGGTAGGTTTTTCCTTGTCTTCTCAGAGAGTCAAGGCTGGGGCTGTCAAAGGCAGGGGCCTGTTAAAGCCCTTTGCTGGCACTTCCTGTGTGATTTTGGGCTATACAAAAATAAACTGTATTGTATTGTATTGTATTGTGTCTCACCAAAGAGTCGGAGACAGCTACGTCCCTCTCTTGAGATGCATACATATTGAGGATGAGATGAATAAGATTACCACAATTCACCTACGATAAGCCGCACTACGCTCCGTTCAGCAAGAATCAGTTTGATACTTTGACCATTGAAAGAAAGATGGATCAGAACAAAGCGGTTCCATTTCAGTTTAGCAAAGTCATAGTCAAGTTACATTTCAGACCCTCCAAGAGGTGTATACACGACTAATACTGAGATGAGATCTTACCTGGACCTGTAGCCCTTACGTGCATTATTATGAAGCCAAGCCGTAACGGACTCCCGGTTCTCTGGGGCCCCAGTGATGTACGGCTCTGGGATCGGAGGGATATTTCGAGGGCTATTTAGAAGAGCTTTGCCTCTTGAAAAGAGGATTCGAAATTGTCAACCACACATTAAATCAGCCGCTAAGAATATTGTCAAAGACGTGGCTGGAGCCATGTCAGGACGATGACTCGAGGAAACTAAGAAAATCAAGCTGGGGCTGGTCTAATGGTGATGAGGAAAACTAAACGTAAGAGACTCCCGGTCACGACCAGCCCCGCATCATCAAAAAGACGCTTCAGCTTTTACTTCATTTTCTTCTCTCCGCCACAAGGATAAGTCCTACCAGAAAAGAAATCGAAAAACATTTTTAACTCAAGATGTCTTTCGCTCATCGAATGTCTCAAGAGTGTGTGAAATCCGAACTGGACTTGTTTACGGTACCCTATACTCAGACTAGTGTAGAAAAAAGCATCTATGTCGAGGTCCCCCCTCTCTCAGCTCTATCTGAAGTCGCCCGCTGGAGTTTCTGATTACCGGAATGGGGAAGACTACTTGGACCTGAATAACACGCTTCTACACGTCCATGCAAAATCGCCAATGCCGACGGAACTAATCCACCCCCGTGGCCAAGGTAGCCTTTGTTAATTATCCGATAGCGCTTTATTTTCACAAGTGGATGTAACCCTGGGAGATCGCTTAATATCACAGAGTTCCAACCTCTACCCGTATAGGGCCCTTTTTGAGGGATTGTTAAATTACAGCAGTGAAACTCTCAAGTACCAATTTGGTACGGTCTTTTTACAAAGACTCGGCCAATCGAACATGAAAACACAACCTTGGACGGTCCGAATGAGGGGTTCAAAAAGAAACGGTTATACGGCCCAGGGTAAGACAGTAGAACTCCTTGGATCTATTCATTCTGACCTATTTTTTCAAGAAAAATTAATTCTAAACGGAGTGGACGTCACAATAAAAATGGTGCAGAGCAAAAATGAATTCTGTCTGATGCCCGGAGATGCCGAAGCGTTACAAAGTAAACATTTTATCCGCAGCTCTTTTGTCAAGAAAGTTAAAGTTTTAGCAGCGGTGAAATTGGGGCACGCACACGCACTCACAAACGCCAACGCCAAGTACCCCTTGGAAAGAGTGAATATGAAAGTTCTCAGTTTACCGGCCGGGATTCGGGTGAGCAATCAGGAGAATTTGTTCTTGGGACAATTACCCAAGTACGTGGTCCTAGGCATGGTGGATAATGATGCCTTTTCCGGGGATTACGCCAGAAACCCCTTCAGTTTCAAACATAACCATGTGGAATTCCTGGCCTTGTATTTGGACGGAGAACAGATTCCCGCCAAACCATTTCAAGCCCAATTTTGCTAATGACACCACCGCCGAGAATATTACAACCTGTGTTGGCCACCGGAAAACACTTGAAAGACCAGCCTCTAGCCATCAGCCGTTCTGAATTCTCAAAGGTTACACCCTGTTTGCCTTTGATTTGACGCCAGATCAAGAATGCGGGGACCATTTCTCATTGATGAAAACTGGGAACATGAGATTTGAAATCCGCGCAGCCCTACCCCATACTGTGAATCTAATAGTGTACGCGGTCTTTGACAACATTATTGAAATAAACCAGAGAAGAAATATACTTTATGATTACTAAAAGCATGAATACCCTGCAGATCAACAAACTCATGTCCAGTAATCCGTACACAGAAAATCTGTTTTACGGAGTGTTGGCGCGTGCACGAACTGCCTAAAAGATACTTACGGAGCTCCCACCATGATCATCGTCAATACTCACCGTCAAAATCAACCCGAGAACACTGGCTGGCGATACATCTCAGAGAAGACGGAATTGGAGAATTTTTCTATTCCTATGGAGCCCCACCAGACTTTATCTATTTTCCTGAGGAAATATACAGCTTTTAAACAGAAACTGTAAAGAAATTATTCACCATACCCGCAGCTTCAAAGCTGGTTTTCCACCGCTCGGACAACACTGTATTTTTTCCTGCATCATAGAGGAAAAGGACGCTCTTATCAAGAGGTCATGAACCTGTATTTTAATGAAGTCACCAAGAACGATGATATGGTTCAAAATTTTGTCAACACCTTGTCTAAGAACACTTTAGAAGCTTTCAGGATCAACCCTGCATGCAAAGTTCTGGACCCTGTAATTATCTTAATAAAGAATAGGCAAACTGTGTAAAAATATAATATTTTATTAAACAAAAATATAATTACATTTCAATAAGGAATCCATTCATTCTTTTTGCGAGATCTGGTTTTCCTGCCAACAGGTGTATCGGAAGCAGCGCAGAGGCAGCAGAGGCAGAAGCCCGTCTGGGAGGTTGGTTTGAAACTCTCTAGAAGTTCTCTAGTGTCCATGTTTGGTACGGCCGAGGTCGAATGTTCAAACGGCCAGGGCCTTAATAAATTCTTTCCAACCCCTAGGTCTCCGATAGGATGGTATGTTGTGACGGGCTGTTAAGTTCCGCATTAGATCAACCATATTCGCTCCGGTAACGGTTCTCCACGAAACACAAACTCTCCCAAGCCATTCCAATAGGTTGTATTAGGGTGATGCGATATTTTCTGTAAAATTATTTCAGAATATTTCTTTAATTTATCCGGAGCACTTTTCAAAATCTCGTCACACACCATTCTTCTGGGGTACTAGGCGCATCTTTGAGCGCCTCTGGCGGCACCTCCTGGCTCTCGACAGGCATCAATAATGTCAGAGAACCGGTTTCTTTATCCGCTTTTTTCACAAAGGTAAGGTATCTTTGCAAGACGGTCGTATAAAGATTTACTTTTGCATCGACGCCAAATCATCGCTTCAAGTATGAGTTTCATTTGTTTATCCAGTTCACTTTCCGTGAGCTTAAAAGGTCGTTGGAAGGTGTGGTTTCTGCTGCCACTGAGCCATTTGTTGTTGAGGGACCAGGTACATCTTACGCTGTATTCCATATTTATACTCTCAAGCTATTAAACTAGTAATGAAAGGAATGGCACGCTTAACAGGGCTCCAAAAACCTCCTTTCTGATTTAAAAGGGCTTTTTCCTTTTAACGGGCAGTTTTTATCGCTGAGTTTTTAACGGCGCAACGATGCTTCTTCAGCAACTTGAACTGTCTGGAAGTCAGGGGACATGGCCTTTAAAGTATTGAGAGCTATTTCGCCAGAGCATAAATGAAATCGTCAGGAGCCTCGCCAGCATCGCTTTTCTTCGGCGACAGGAGACCCTGTGCAGGGTCTTGAACAAGGGAGATTTCTTTTATTCTGCACGACATGCCGTCTCTTTTCAAATACCGAAAATCGCACGCCTTTATCTTTTCATGATGTACGCTGCAGGCCAATTGGGGGAAACAATACCGTACGTAAACAAATTCAGGTGTCTGGGCTTTCAGATCCACCAACAGATAACCGTAAGGGTGTCGCGTAGATCCTCAAAGGCCTCCAAGAAAAATTTCACCCTACCGGGTACATTTGACGCGCTAAATTAGTGATTTGCAGCTTATCTCTCGGGTTTTTAAAAGGGTGATGTAATTGGCATTCAGATTTATCGTTCTACTTTTCTTGCCTTGAAAAAATAAATTTTGGACCAAGTAAATGATGGACAAATTCCTGTGATGAGTATATTTTGTGAAGGCCCTCTCAATCTCTTGTTCCATCAAATCGTCGACAATCACCAAGTTAACTCGATCAGGCGGCAGTAGTTCATCGCCGCTTAAGGAAACGGGTAACCCTCCAAAAATTTGATTTTGGGAAATCGGGCTAACAGTTCATCGTACAGAGGCTGCCAGCAGCTATAAAACCAGACTATATTGTCAGGGCGACGAGAAAGCACATGTTCTGTGTGTTCCAAAAGCTTTTTCACATAATGCGATTTGCCCGAACAGGAGGGTCCCAAGACTATTTTTGAGAACGGGTGCTGAAGTCTTACATCAAAGCCCTCTTTAGTATCCATAGGGTAGAGATGTGAAATCGGGCAAGAGAACCCTTTTGTTGTACACCACTCTGAATCTCTTTCTGAGTGGACGATTTTGCAACGCCAGGGTCTTTTTGTTCCTATGAATCTGCATACCATGAACGGTTATTTCTTTTGTGAGATCGTGTTCTACAAAACTATGCACTAGATTCATTAACGAATATAGGTTTACCTCTTAAACCGTTTGGTGATTGAGATTAATACCCTTTACTTTCATGCAGACCTTGCCTTTGAACGTTTTGTACGCGTACGTTTTTGGACCCCAGAAACAAATTCTTCTATGTAGTCATCAGGATCTAGTTCGCTGGTGAGTTTGCCTAAATAGTCGCCGAGCTGTGGTGTGTACTGTCCGGGCGAGGCTGTGAAGATAATGGAATCTGTATCATGATACAGAATCCTCGGCCCTAAACAATCCAGCAATTCGTACAATTCTAGCCGGCATAGGCATTGGTGAAAGCGGTGATCACCACATTGACAGGGCCAGGTAGAACGTGATCGGTCATCCGCAGGGCAACTATTAAGAAGGATATCAGGGAGGGTAAAAGACAGTTGGAGAGGAATAGAGCAGATAAGGCAAAAGAAGACCCCAAGAGATTCTTTCAGTATTTTAGTAGTAAAAGAACAGTTAAGGAGGAGGTCAAGTTCATCAGGAATAGTAAAGGGGAATTAAAAGATACAGACAATGAAATAGCAGATACCCTAAACTTACATTTTTCTGAGGTGTTTACAAGTGAGCAAGTGGATAACCTGCCAGAGGTAAACGCAACTACTAAGGAGGTACTGAGGGATTTGGAAATTGTAGAGGAGAAGTGCTGCTCAGATTAAATAAGATAAAATCAAACAAATCACCAGGCCCATGATAATATTTATCCTCGTGTTCTTAAGGAGGCTAGTGAGTACAGATATAAACCCTTGACACATATTTTAGGAAGTCACTGTGCACTGGAGAGATTCCAAAGGACTGGAAAATGGCAAATATCATCCCATTATAATAAAAGGGTGACAGGGCAGATCCAAGCAACTATAGGCCAGTAAGCTTAACAAGCATCACAGGAAAATTAATGGAAGGAATTATTAAGGATAAGATTGAGCAACACATGGCAAGGACAGGAGTTATTCTGAACAGTCAGCATGGGGTCAGAAGAGGGAGGTCGTGTTTTACTAATATGTTGGAATTCTATGAGGGTGCAACAAAAGCATATGATCAAAGTGGAGCTTATGATATTATTTATCTGAACTTTCGAAAGCATTTGATAAGGTGCCACATGAGAGGTTGGGCATCAAGTTAAAAGAAGTGGAAATTCAGGGTGATGTTTTTAGATGGGTGAAGAATTGGCTCAGACACAGGAAGCAGAGGGTGATGGTGCGAGGAACCTCATCAGAACTGGCGATGTTAGAGTGGTGTTCCACAGAGGTCAGTGCTAGGGCCGTAGCTATTTTTAATATATATAAATGATTTTAATAGGAATATAAGTAACAAGCTGGTTAAGTTTGCAGATGATACCAGGATAGGTGGATTAGCAGATAATTTGGAATCCGTTATATCATTACAGGAGGACTTGGATAGCATACAGGCTTGGGCAGATTTGTGGCAGATGAAATTTAATGTCAGTAAATGTAAAATATTACACATAGGAAGTAAAAATATTAGGTTTGAATACACAATGAGTGGTCGGAAAATCGAGAGTACACATTATGAGAAGGATTTAGGAGTCATAGTGAACTTTAAGCTATCAACTTCCCAATAGTGTTCAGAAGCCATTAAGAAGGCTAACAGAATGTTCGGTTATATAGCACGATCTATGGAGTACAAGTCCAAGGAGGTTATGCTCAACCTTTATAATGCACTGGTGAGGCCTCATCTTGAGTACTGTGTCCAGGCTACA
This sequence comes from Polypterus senegalus, assembly GCF_016835505.1. Taxonomy (NCBI): domain Eukaryota; kingdom Metazoa; phylum Chordata; class Cladistia; order Polypteriformes; family Polypteridae; genus Polypterus; species Polypterus senegalus. Next base: position 32,878 of record NW_024378299.1, read on the forward strand.
AAAAGGACATAGCAGCACTAGAAAAGGTCCAGAGAAGAGCGACTAAGCTGATTCCAGGTCTACAGGGATTGAATTATGAGGAAAGATTAAAAGAGCCGAGCCTTTACAGTTTAAGCAAAAGAAGATTAAGAGGTGACATGATTGAAGTGTTTAAAATTCTGAAGGGAATTAGTACAGTGGATCGAGACTTATATTTTAAAATGAGTTCATCAAGAACATGGGGACACAGTTGGAAACTTGTTAAGGGTAAATTTCTGCACAAACATTAGGAAGTTTTTCTTTACACAAAGAACGATAGACACTTGGAATAAAAGACCAAGTAGTGTGGTAGACAGTAAGGCGTTAGGGACTTTCAAAACTCGACTTGATGTTTTCTTGGACTGGCGAGCTTTGTTGGGCTGAATGGCCTGTTCTCGTCTAGAGTGTTCTAATGTTCCTACTTCCACTGTACCTGAGCGATTTTGTCGCTGACAAAGCCAAAATAGGAGACCCGATACATGCCTGAGAACAGGTAATCAAAGAATTCTTGGGTGTGTTTAACAAACGTCGTGGTCAGTTGGTTAGGCTTCTAACCGAATTTTCCCCAAAGAGAATTCAGAAATAACTTGGAAATTTGTCTCTTGGCGGGATTGGAGGCTATGTTTTCACGCTCCAATAATACGCCTTCTTTTAAGAAATAGTCGCCAACATAGCGCTACCGGGACGCTCCGTCCCCGGCCCAAGATGGCCATCCAGAGGCCTCCTGTTTGCCTTTCAGATGAATTTTGATGTAATCGGAAAATAAATCTGTGGTACTCTGTTCGTAGTGCCATATCTCATGAATTTTTAAAACTTTGTACCCTTTATCTAAGGCCTTGAGTATTTCGACGCAGCACCAGGTTCCTGTTAAAGACCTTTCCCGACCATTGTGACGGCAAAGGCCGGTGGATGTCTGAGTTTCTGCACACGGCACAGAACGAACATCAATTTATTGCAAATTCTTAAAGGGAGGACCGGAAAATACAAATTGCGAGGGGCTAGCATGGTGATTTTAATGAGCCCAAAGTATTGCTTAAGATCGCCAAACTCCTCAAAAACAAAGTTCGGATGGCCGATCGGGTAGGTTTTTGTTTTGTTGACGTAGGGGTACAGACTTGTAAAATCGTAATAATGCATTTGCTCGCTGCCTTGCACCTTATGATATAATTTGATAGCGTTGGTGCGCCCTTCATAAAGGGCATCATGGGGATTGATAGGTTCAGGAAACTCAAAGCGTCTTAAGAAATCCTGAAGCTCCGTGTCCTCTTTTTTCATGCGCTCCCACTCATGTTCCCAAATCACTTTCACCGTCAGATTAAAGTTTTCACGCAATTTATTGAGTTTGTCGTCAAACGTTTTAAACAATTCTGCATAAGACGTCCCCGTAAGAGGGTGCTTGGCTTACGCATCGTAGCACTCTGGACATCCGTGATAAAAGCAACCAGAAAACTCAAAGGCCATCGGGACACCGTGAACCCGGGCAGTAACCATCTAGATAAAAGGACCCCATCTTGACTTCACCATGATTCCGTGCATGTCGAATGTTTATTTTTTCCTTCTCGGGAAGAAGCATTAGCCACTGAATAGAAGCATTAGAATATGCTTTGTGAGTGCTTTTATAATGATCAGTCGGAATGACTGGAATGAATCAGGCATGCAGTTTTGTCTGTACATGGACAGACAGAGAGAAGCTAGGGTCATACACTGAAAAGGATCAATATTACCGATCCCGACCACTTCATCTCTAAATTTCATGCACGCAGATCTCAAAATAACCACGTTGTTTCGACAACAGTGTGCCATTTCTTGTCTAAAGTTGAAGGTACTGCTTTTAATCGAGTCGTACCAAGACAAAAATTCCTCTCTTTCCTGGCTCATCATGTGTTGAATGCCATAATATTTAGGCTCGGGGTATGGACCGATGTAATCTTGATTTTCAGCGGTATTAAAGAAATGGGGAAAGTACCCTTTTTGAGCCTGGAATCCCAGGGCTTTGGGCATACTGCTCAATTTCATAGGTAAGAAGTTCAACGAGTCGATAAATCTCAAGTTGTAATCTTCTTCTATAAAGCACATTAATTTACAACCCTGAGATGTAACAAATGGAGTTTGCCCGCTTTCAACGAGATATTTCATGAGGAAATATCCATCATAACCCTTAGAATTTTGAGCTATGAACGTGTAATCTTTGTATTTCGGACATCGATATCTGTGAAAGAACTTTGCTACGCAGTCCTCGCTGGACCATCACCACGATTGACCGTTCCAATGAATGCAGTGGATGTAATTGGGGATGTGAGTACCGTCATCTTGACGGCACTGAAAATCGTAGAACACGTATTTTTTGTGGTTTGGTCTTTGCGGTAAGCTTTGAATAAAGTACTGATGATTTTCATCAGACTCTTTCACGACCACTCTACAAACGCAACAGTGTTTGCGTTGACACTTGTGAGGTTTTGAACCGGCTTTCAAGCTGTCTCTCGTGACAGAAAGTGTAGACTTTAAAGACATCGCAGATACTTTCAGACCAACGCGTCTTTTCATTCCATTTCAGTGTTTTGTGGAGTTCGAAGCAAACCCTTGATCGACAGAAACAATGACAGTCAGGACATCGAAAAGCCTCCCCGTCAACCAATCGACAGTTTGTAGATAAACAGACGTTACAGTGCTGTTCGCAGTGATGTCGTGACAGTATAGAATATCCCGTGTAACAGAAATCGCAGACGTAATGAAATCCCAGAAAGCCTTTTAGATTCAAAATACCGTAATAATGCTCCTGGTGCAAAAACAGGAACGCCGTCTTTGGTTTTCTGACCCGGGACGCTTCAAATTTTAATAGAGAGTTGGTGTTCAGTTCCCTGTACCAGACGATAATTTTAATTCCTAGTAGCCTCTCAAATTTTTCGACATCTGAAAACGTTACTTTCTGATCCGTTGATAAACCGACCCTGACGTGCAGATGACGAGCCTCTTGTTCACACAATTTCTGATTGTTTCTGAACCTATCGTTTAATACAGCCAGCAAACCCCTGGCAAAACAGAACTGATCATCCCGGTTAAAGGAGATCCATAGGTGCTTCTGTTTCTTTTGAACGATTACATCGTTGGAAAGGGAACAGGCTTTACGCCTAGACCCACCAGATGGAACCCTAACCACCTGAACGATTAGCGTCAGACTGGAATCGGCTAAAATAGTAGAGTGACTCTGGAGAAGTAATTCAATTTGATTAAAAAAGTCTTCAACAGAAAGCATGCCCGCGAGGGTTAGGGAAAAAACACTGGGGTTGAGACATTCGGCAGGTAATTCTAACTGAACTAGATCCATAGGATTCAAAGTGCTCGTAAAACTGTCTAATATTTGCTGCAGTGTCTCGTGTATATGATTAAAACTTCGCGAATGAATCAAGTGTGTAGGCCTCAGAAAAATTGAAGCGGTGTCTAATCTCGTATTGTTAAATTTTGGACTCTCCGTTATAGACAAATTATTTAATTTTAAAATTAAAAACATTTACTTGAGAGGTAGAGGGTTGTGGGGAACTTACTGAAGGCTCTGGAGATGATGGATTCACCGTATGTGAGGTAGATGGCTGTGGAGAGTTTACTGACGGCTCTGGAGACGATGAATTCACCGTATGCGAGGTAGATGGCTGTGGAGAGTTGGTTTCGAGACTCAAGTTTACACTGGATAAATTAGTCACTCCTGATCCTGTCTGAGGCTGTGGGGAGGAAGTATCCGGCTCTTTTAAGTCATCAACAGGTGAGTGTTGAAGACTGATCTTACTAGGTCCCGAGTTCCCTGAGGTAGAAGGTTGTGGGGATTTCACATTCGTGTTTAGGGCATTTGGTTGTTGTGAAGGGCCTGAAGACGTTCTGTCCTGAGAAGAGGTATTCTTCAAAAGCTCCAACAGAGTGTTAAATCTAGCTATTTCATCAGAATTTAAAACCTGGAGCGAAGTATCAATGAGGTCAAAATTGTCAATAGGATGTGTCACTGGGGTTGGTAATTGAACAATTTCAAGTAATCGCGGAGGGGTAGGTATTTTAGGGGGTTTTATAGAATATTCAAGGTTATCAGACATCTCTTTTAATAGTCTCAGGTTTTCACTGGACGGCCTTTTCCTACCTTTGCGCCCTACAAGATGTTCACGGATGCTGTCTGTACCACTGTCTCTGCTGCTGTCACGTTCGTTGCCGCTACCGCTAGACCCGTTTTCAGGCATGACCTAAATTTTTATAAGGTTACAGTTATAAGCACAGAAAATAAAAATTTAAGCAAAGGTTACAGTTATAAGCACAGAAAATAAATATTATTATTATGTTATTTTTTTGAATGCCCCCGGCTGCTCTGAGAGGGTGCAGAAGAATGACGCCGGATGCTCTGAGAGGGTGCCGGAGAATGACCCCGGCTGCTCTGAGAGGGTGCCGGAGAATGACCTCGGATGCTCTGAGATGGTTTCGGAGAATGCCCCTGGCTGCTCTGAGAGGGTGCAGGAGAATGCTGAATGCTGATCTCCGACGGGGGTGTTGTTTGTGGATTCTGCCAGTTTTGGTACAGTGCTAGATTTTCGGAACCTTGCAGCAATTGCGTTAAAACACCCGGGAAAGTTGAATCTGAAAATAAAATTATAATCTTCTCAGTTAAAGGACTCTTTTCACAAAATCTGCAAATAAGTGTGTTCCCCAAAGTTTCATTCATAAATTGAAAAGGACACTTACTGTGAATGTACAAATCAGGGTAATCCCTTTGAGAAACTGTTTCATTTTGTACAGAATTTTCGTCTACAAAACAAAATGCATACCTATTTAAAATAACATTTCCCCATTCCAGCGCTTGCAGTGGCTGAAACAAAATGCATGAGCTGCAATCCAGACACACACATATACACAAGCTGATCTACACGTGCTTACGCACACACACACACACACACACACATACACAGCTCAACCGGTTAATTAACACCGAACGTTTTAATACACATCACCCCTATTCAACCCGATAGGCTACTTGTAACTACCCAAAGCACTTTAACAAACTGCACGCGCAATCCCTACACTAAGTTGGATAAAATCATTTTCAAAATAATCGGGTCTCAAGGTATTAAAATATAATCTCATAAATACAGAAACACGTTATAATATTCATTTACCCGATGATTCAACAATACTTTTGATACGTCTAAAATCACCCGGACTTTTGGGACCCTAGTATGTATTACATTTCATTTAGCAAAGCTCATATGTGCCCGAACGCTAGTAATCCCATGCACATAGAAACGTTGTAAACATTTTATCATTTTAATAAAATTCTCAACCTGGTGTCATCAAAATTGATCGGCGAATCTACTTGTATATATACCTCTAAAGAAAAGAAAATAAAGGAATCAGCCATACATTTTGAAATAACTATTGTATTCCTGGACATTTTGCATTACAACCCAGTAATTATACTCAAATATTCACTCACGCACGTCGTTCTTGCGGTTAGTTAAGACCATGGGCGCCGGCAGGGGGGTGCAAGTAGGTGCACGTGCACCCCCCTAGCTTTTGAAAAAAAAGGAAATGGAGAAAAAAAATAAATCTTTCAATAATAAGAAAAAACGCGAAAAAATAGTTTTTATTTTAAATTTTTAAATTACAATTAGACGTTTACATTTTACAACTATACATAAACAATCATTCACTTTGTTTCTAAAAGAGCATTTCAAGCCTTCTTTTTTGTTGTCCAAACTTGTCTACAACTTTGTCGATAAATTTTGGACAATTATTTATTCTTTTTTTGTGTACACTAAGCATACATAATCCACTTAATCTATCGTCACTCATTGTAGATCTGTTCCAAGTTTTGACGCGCCGTAATGTGCTAAAAGATCTTTCAATACTGCAGGTTGTTGCAGGAATTGCACGTGCACCTACTTGCACCCCCCTGCCGGCGCCCATGTGCACCCCCCTGAATTAAATCCTGGCGGCGGTAATGGTTAAGACACGTTTATAGACTCATCATCCCCTTTCATGAACAGATCAGACCGGTAGAAACATGTTATAAGCAGTTTTATATTTTTTATATTTATTTTTTTATTTATTAATTTTATTACAATCAATACATAGCAATCAAGTTTTACAAAAAAGAATTATGTTAAGAACAGATCGATCCCCACCCCTGAGAGAGAGCAAGCCAAACGGTGTAAAATTTAAGGCTTGTAAAATACCTAAATTAATAAATTCTCTGTGCTTTATAAACTTATTTTAAAATATTACTGATTAGATCCTGCCATGTTTTGAAAAAGTCTGTACAGATCCTCTAACTGAGTATTTGATTTTTCCAATTTTAAATAGTATAATACATCAGTTTCCCACTGACTTAAAGAGGAGAGTTTGGGTTCTTCCAGTTTATCAGAATGAGTCTGCGTACAACAGTGTAGTGAATGCAATCACAATTTGTTTGTCCTTCTCCACTTTAAGCCCCTCTGGAAGAACCCCAAACACAGCTGTTAATGGGTTAGGAGGGATTGTGAGTCCAAGGCTGTCTGAGAGGTAATAAAAAATTTTTGTCCAGAATAATGTTAATTTGGTGCAGGCCCAGAACATGTGACCTAGTGAGGCTGGGGCTTGGTTGCAACGTTCGCAGGTTGGATCATCACAGCCCTGGAAACATTTTGGAGAGTTTTAGTCGAGACAGATGTGCTCGATATATATAATTTGAGTTGTATAATTGTATGCTTTATGCATATGGAGACTCGAGTGAATTCTCTGCATTGCTACTTTCCACTCCTTTTCTGATATATTAATTGAGAGGTTATTTTCCCAGTGTCCTCTTTAATCTTTGAAAGGAAGGGATTGTAAAATGATTTTATATATTGTAGAGATGGAGTCTAATTCCTCAAAATTGAGCAATAATTTTTCCAGCGTGGATGAGGGTGCAAGATGAGGAAAATCTGGAAGGTTCTGTTTAACAAAGTTCCTGATTTAAAGATAGTGAAAGAAATTTGTAGCTGGAATGTTAAATTTGGAATGTAATTGTTCATAGGATGCAAAGACGTCTATATAAAGATCTCTAAGCAAGTTAATTCCAAATTTTTTCCAGATATTAAAAACTGCATATGTTTGTGAAGGTTGAAAGAGGTGGTTCTCTTGCAGGGGTGCCACAGAAAGAAGCTTCTCCGTCTTAAAATGCTTTCTACATTGGTTCCAGATTCTAAGTGAGTGGAGCACGTATTGCCGATAACGTGTGTTTATTGGAGCGCAGAGCAGGGAATACAAAAAAGTACTGCAGGATTTTACTTCTATTGCGGTCCATGCCTGTGTATGTTCTTCTATTTGTGTCCAGGTTCTTATCGCCTGTATATTTGCCTCCCAGTAGTAAAACTGGAAGTTAGGTAGAGCCATGCCGCCTAGTGCCTTTTGTCTTTGTAGGGTCGCTCTTTTGATGCGTGAAAGTTTAGAATTCCAAATAAAAAGGTTATTGTTGAATCTAATTGCTTAAAGAACGATTTATTAATGTATATTGGTATGTTTTGAAATAAAAAAAGGAGCGTAGGAAGAATATTCATCTTCATCCATCCATCCATCCATCCATTGTCTAACCCGCTGAATCCGAATAGGGTCACGGGGGTCTGCTGGAGCCAATCTCAACCAACACAGGACACAAGGCAGGAACCAATCCTGGGCAGGGTGCCAACCCACCGCAGGAATATTCATCTTAACAGTGTTAATTCTTCCAGCTATTGTGAGATGAAGGGTTGACCATCTATGCAAGTCTTGTTTAATTTTTTCCATGCAGGCACGAAATTTTGTTGATAAAGAGCTTTATGTTTACTTGTGATGTTTACCCCGAGGTATTTAAACTGTTCTGCAATGATAAAAGGTAGGGTGTCTAATCTAATATTATATGCTTGAGAATTCACTGGAAAGAGTACACTTTTATTCAGATTAATTCTGAGACCAGAGAGCTTTTGAAATTCTGTGAGTGCTGCTAAGACTGCAGGCACAGAATTTTCTGGGTCCGATATATACAGTACCATGTCATCTGCATATAATGAGATTTTCTGTTCCAGTCCTTCTCTGCTAATCCCCTTTATCTGATCAGTATTTCGACAATGTATTGCCAGTGGTTCAATGGCAATTGCAAACAGCAGTGGTGACAAAGGGCATCCTTGTCTTGTGCCACGTTCTAGTTTAAAGTAGTCTGAGCAAATGTTATTGATGCAAACTGAAGCTTCTGGGTTAGTATACAGTAATTTAATCCATGCACAAATGTTCGGGCCAAACCCAAACTTCTCCAAAATAGTAAAAGGTATTTCCATTCAATCATGTCGAATGCTTTTTCTGCATCCAATGATAATAATATTTCTGGGGTGTTTGATTTAGTTGGTGAGTATATTACATTAAACAGGCGTCGAAGATTTGAAGATAAGTGTCGGCCCCTAATAAATCCAGTTTGGTCTTGTGATATTACTGAGGGAGCACTTTCTCCATCCTTCTAGCTATGATTTTAGAGAGTATTTTAACGTCGTTATTCAGAAGTGAAATTGGTCTGTATGATGCACATTGTAATAAGTCCTTATTTTGTTTTGGAAAGACAGTGATTAGTGCTTGGCGAAAGGTTTGTGGAAGAGATTGGTTATCTCTGGCTTCTGTAAATGTTGCTAATAGGAGGGAGCTAGCTGAGGAGAATTTCTTGTAAAACTCTGCAGGGTAGCCATCAGGGCCTGCTGCTTTTCCACCTTGGAGTGACTTTATAGCATCCAGTAATTCTGATAATGACAGAGGTTTATCGAGTTCCTCCACACTAAAAGCGTCAATTTGTGGTATCTGTAATGTATCCAGAAATGCATTAGATTGTATATTGTCTTCTTTAAACTCAGTAGTATATAGGGATTTATAGTAGTCTCTAAAAGTGTACATTATATTTTTGTGTTCGATGATTTTATCTCCGTTCGTGTTAGTGATTACAGAGATTGCTATGCATCTTGCTTGTGAATTTGGTGCTAAAAGCTTATTAGCTTTCTCTCCATGTTCATAATAATGATGTCTGGATTTGTAAATTAGTTGTTCAGTTTCTTTAGTTGTCAAGAGGTTTAATTCTGAATGTAGAGCCTGCCTCCTCTTATGTAGAGTCTCGCTTGGTAGTCTGGCATGTTCTTCATCTATTTTAGTAATTTCGCTTTTTATCTCTGCTACTTTCTTCGCTTCGGATTTATTTCTGTGGGAAAGATATGAGATAATCTGTCCTCTTAAGAAGGCCTTAAGAGTTTCCCAGAGTATTCCTGCAGAGATCTCAGGGGATGTATTTGTCTCTAGAAAGAATTGATTTGTTTGGATATAAATTCAGTACAATTCTCGTCAGCTAATAGAAGCGGATTGAGCGCCATCTGGGGTGAGTGTATGGGGCTTAGTAATTTCAGCTCCAAGATCATCGGAGCATGGTCTGAAATAACAATAGCATCGTATTTACAAGATTTAATCTTAGGCAAGAAGTTATTATCTATAAAGAAGTAATCAATCCTTGAGTAGCAATGATGTACTGGTGAGTAGAAAGAATATGTTCTTGAATTTGGGTTTAAAAACCTCCAGGGATCTGATAAGTTGTGATCAGTTATAAACTTTGTAATTATCTTTGCAGTGTTAGTTGCGTTCCCCTGTGGAGGAAGTCTTATCTAAAAGTGGATTTAAACACAATTAAAGTCCCCAGCCATTATAAGTTTATGAGTGTTCAGATTGGGAATGGATGCAAATAAATTTTGTATAAATTCCTTATCATCAACATTAGGTGCATAAACATTTATCAAAATCATTTTACAGTTAGATAAGTCTCCCATGACCATCACATATCTCCCTTCAGGATCCAATACTACATCTGATGCTACAAATGGTACTGTTCTATGTATGAGAATTCCCACCCCTCTAGTTTTCTTTGTAAAACTAGAATGGAACATTTGGCCAGTCCAGTCTTTTGCAGCCGGAACTGATCCTTACTTAGTAAGTGGGTTTCCTGTAAAAATACTATTTTAGCATTTAGACCTGTTAGGTGAGAAAGTACTTTCTTTCTCTTTAATTCGTGATTCAGGCCTTTAACATTCCAGCTTACGAGTTAACTGTCCCATCATGGAGACACTGATTCTGAGTTTTTGATGTCATTTTATAGTCTTAACTGGAAGTGAAATAGTTTAGGTCTTAATTTCCTATTCCCCAAGAGTTGTTGCCATGCAGCTTATTATTACGTTGATAGTTATAATTATAAAGATTGAGATGATAGATTAGATATAGATCAAGCCTGCTCTCTTTCTCTTCCCCTTAACCCCCACCCTCCCTTTTTGCCTCCCCAGGTGAGGCTAAAACCCACTTCATGCAGTCCCAGTCCTCTGACATACCCAGAGACAGAGCACGTCCAAAGCACATCAAGCCCCCATGCAGTGGCGCTTTAAGGTTAAAAGATAGAGATATCTGTTACCAATATAGTCTTTAAAAGAGGAAAAGAAAAAAGAAAAGAATTTTGCACTTATATATATATATATATATATATATATATATATATATATATATAATCTTCAGCAATTTTAGTGCATTAAGATGATACCCCAGATAATAAACCCAGGTGATGGTGTTAAAGATGTGTCCAAAATAAGCATAACAAGTCTTAATGCAGTAATAGCAATAACAGTAAACCAAGGGTATGATATTGAACAGTCTCATTTAGGGTACACATGAAATAATTAGAAAAGAAAAAAGAGGAGGAAAACGTAATTAAGCACAATAAAACATAAACATTTAGCGCCCTAGTAATACTAAGTAATAATAAGAATATATGAGAATATATGCTGATAATAAACCCGTATTTTAAAACAAATAGATCAGACAGTAGATTATTAATCCTAGCATTATCATTTACCGCCATGACTCACAATTATGTATCAGAATAGTCCCGGGATCAGCTTTCTTAATTCATTTTCTGCCTCTTCATTGCTAGCGAAGACATAGAAATGACCCTGCCATTTTACTTTCAGTTTTGCCGGATACAGGAGGCCGTATTTGACACTGGCTTGCCGTAGCCGCTGTTTAATATTATAGAAGGCTGCGCGTTTAATAGCTGTTGCTGGAGAGAAGTCAGGGAAGAAACGAATGTGGCTATTTTCATATATAATATCTTCCTTTTTTCTGAGGAGTGCCATCACCTCTAACTTAAATGATAATCGTTCAAAACGAACTATAAAAGATCTTGGTTGGGGTCTGACGGTGTTTGATCAGACGCGTGTAAGCGCTGCTATCTCAGATTCTGCTTTAAAGTCGCCCCCGATTATTTTAGAAAAAAGTTCAGTTGCGAATTTCACAGGGTTTGAACTTTCTCGATTCTCCGGCAGGCCTTCAATTCTGACATTATACCTTCTACTCCCATCTTCTAAAGCAGCCAGTCTGTTTCCAAGTTTTTCTTCGAGTTTTTTACATTCCGAACTGACATTTACTGCTCTTTCCTCGGCACTGGCAGCTGAATGTTCGGCCATTTCGATCCGATTTGTGAATGTCTCATTAAGATGCTCCAATTGATCAGTAAGCGTGCTCAGTTTAACCAAGTTTTTCTCAATGCGCTCTTCATGTGCCTTTGCCATTGCTTTCTCATTAGCCTTCTCGCTTTTCTTTATATCTTGCATGAGCTCAGCGAGCAACACTTTCAGTTCAGATAGCTCAATTGTGCCTTCTTGTACCGTAGATGAAGCAGCAGACTCTGCTGAAGGCGGTGTCCCCGCTGCTCCAGTCCCGCGTAATTGCGTAACTGAAGCCGCGGACCTCCCGGCCTTTTCCAGTTTCAGGTAATCCTCTCCAATCGGCGAGCTATCCACATCTGCACTCACGATCGCACCTTCGCTCCCCTTTTCGTTCTCAGCCGGCGACGATGTAGCGGACCATGGTCCCGAGGAGACTGTACTTTCGCCCATCTGATCCAGGTCCGTCTCTGAGAGGCCGTATCTCGAGCTAGGGCTTGCTGATCGTAGCTTGGATGTAGCTTTAGTCTTCGATTCTTTCGGACCCCCCTTCTTGTTGGCCATGTTTATATGTGTTTACATATACTGTAGCGGTCCCTCTTGGGTTGAATAAATACAGGATATCTCAGAATAATAAGCAAATAATATGAAAAATAGCACCACTGCTAGCGGAGCTCCACTTCAGACGTCCATCTCTCGCATCGGACGAGACCAAGATAAGCAGTTTTATATTGACAAACACGTAAGCGCTTATACATGCATGCGCGCTCCTGAGATCACGCCAACACACTTAAGCGCTTACACATGCATGCGAGCTCCCGAGCGCACGCCGACACACGAACGGGCAGCCTAAACCATGCGCGTATTAAACAAGTTATATTAAAAAAAAAAAAAGGTTTTTACTATTTTGCTAATCGACAGGTATGAACAGCTCTAAGGAAAAAATATAAGAATTCAGACCTGAGTTTTTAAAACATGTTCATTTATCGCGTATAAGAATCATGAATAGCCTTATCTGGGGGGTCGTTGATGCTGGCTGAATATTCTGTATGAAGATTAATTAGATTTCATTTAGCTGTAGTCATTAAAATTACAATACATTACTCTAATAAATTCGTGCTGACAAACCGTATTGGGAGAAATTCATCTTGTTGTTCTGAACGAAGCATAGAGAAATGGGTTTGGGGCACGAACGCAGCTTATTTATATACCCGAAAGAGCTGGATGTTTTGAAATGTGCCCTGTGATCTGTAATAGCAGATGCTTGCCCAACATTTTAACTGGACACCAGTGTAATGACCGTTGTCCGGTGTTTAAATCCACACCTTTGGATGGACGATGAAAAGTCCAGAATTTGTTTAATAGAATCCATTGTAACCCGTAGATTTCTTTAAACAGCTGCACGCTTCTCTGTAAGACCTTTTTCACCTTTCCCACAGTTTGCTCCGCCACGAGGTTAAGGGTCATAAACGGCCTGAGCCGTCCTAACAGCTGAAGTGGGAATCGACACCGATTCCCCAGAGACCACCTCCCAACTCCGGCCACCTGGAGCTAACGTAGTGGTGTTGGGGAGTGCGTTGTGCTTTGGAAAAAGCGGTTTTGATAAAGAGTATTTTAATTCGCTTTTTTCTAGCCCAAGATATCCGATCTGATTAAGGCAATCAAACTTTTAGAAAAACTAAATGGATTTCTTCATGATGGGAGGATTAAAATGGGTAGAACAAGGGATTGTTTTAGATCAATTTTAATACAAATTATAAATATATTAATTCATATAGCAATTAGACGTCTCAAACGTGATTTAAAAGGGTTCTGCTGCATCTTATTTAACTGTGTGTGTGTATGAGGGGCTTATATCGAGCTATTTATCTCGTGTTTTACACGTTATCATGAAAGTCTTTAACTTTTAAAGATCCATGAGTTTTTGGCAAAAAGCAAGTGCGTGCCCAGCGCATGGGGATAGTAGAAGGGGGGCTTACACTCAGCTGTTGAAAACTGCGCCTGGACTGAATCAGTGTGGAGCTGGCAGGGGAGGAGGGGTAATGGGTTTTCGAAGCACAGCACTGTGTTAAGGCAGTCGCGCTTCACGGCGTCAGTAGGGTCTGACTAAACCGTGTCAGCGCTCCGAGCATATGGCTTAGCAGCGCTCCAGGGGCATACAGGTTGCAGCTTACAGCTACGTGTCTGTTTGGGGCCGCGGAGAGCTTTGGCACTGGCCAGCTCACAGGCACACGCAGGGGTCTGCTAAAAGCCGGGCTGCGCAGAGGCGGCCTGACATCTCGTTTCTGTGTGCGATGTTGAAGGCTTTTAAACGCAGAGCCTGTCTGTGAGTTGGATGTCGGTTGTTGTTCTGTAAAAGGATTTTCACGGAGATGGGAAAAGCTGGACCTGTAAGTGGGCTTAGATAAAATACAAAGGGTTTACAAATGATATAGCAATGATTAGATAGATAGATATTTTAAAAATAATTGTTACATAGATACAAGGATTCTTACCTAAAGCAATATTGGCAGGAACGGCGACAAGTTAGACCGGTCCGACTGGAACATGTGTGTGTGTGTGTGTGTGTATGTCCTCGGAAAAATGGCCCAGGAAGTGGAGGGGCCAGACATCAGGTGCTGCCTGTCCGGGAGGCCTAGGCAGGCCCTTCAGTCCGGGAACATGCCTGAACTTGTCCAGGGTCCGGCTGCAACATGCCTGAACTTGTCTTAGGAAGAGGGGGGCTGGGAAGTGGTTGGGGGTGGTGATGGGTTCAAGAGGAGCGGGGGCCTAGGCAGACCTTGGGCATGTCTGGACTTGCCCTAGTGAGATGGACAGAACAGGTGGCCAAGCAGGGGCGGGGTTCAAGGGGTGGGGGCATCCATCAAATTGCCCTTTAAAGTTTCCTGGGGAAAATAGGTGGCCGAACAGGTGGTTGGGGGAGAGGACTTCCGGTCATCAAACAACAGGTGGTTGGGAGAGGGGACTTCCGGTCATCAATCAACAAGGGGCGCTAAAGGTCATCAAAGGTCATCAATCAAATTTTGAATGACAGTTTGACAGAAGGTCCCTGACATATTACTACTGTCCAATCAACAGAATAATTACTAAGACTGGCAAGAATGCCCTTAAAAGTATGTCACAGTGTGTCCTAAATGAAGATGTCAGCCATTCTGTTCATTCTTTTTGAAAGTAAGCCACGTCATGTGAACCTGAAGCCCCTTGTACTATGTCTGTAAATATTGTAAGGGGATATCAGGTACAACACTGAGAACAAACCCCTTGACGGAGTAACAACATGTCATGCAATTTTAGAGGACCACAGTCCTCAGGGTGGTCCAAAGAATAGTCACATGAGCAACAAAATGGCCAATATAACAAGAAGCCCACCACTGAGAATAGCATCTCTGCCAGCAGGCACAGTCATTTATACAGCTGTGAACACCTGCAGTTCATTCTTTTTAGGTTTAGTCCACCATGACAGCTGTGACTTATTCAGACCCCACACACTGGATTGTGTTTCCTCAAGGATAGGGTGAAAGACCTGTGGTGTTTTCACAAAGTCTTTAACGTGAACTTGACGCAGCTGAGTTTACACACCCAGTCTTAATACACGACAGTATACTGATGAGCTACAGTGATGTGCTCTCAACACACAAGCTGTCATCATATAAAGTTACATTTTGCCAAACAAAAGTGGGGTACCTGGGTCATGTCCTGTGTGAAAACATGAGAGCCAGGAGTGTGTCACTGCCATACAGAAAACCTCAGTCAATTAACTTCATGCACTCAAAAGCTCAACCAGCAATTTACAATTTCAAAGTACCAGTGCAAAACAAGTCTGCCACCAAGACCTCAGCTCTGGTCCCTATGTGCTTACAGAGTTCTTGTTCTTTGATTGGTTGTGCAAAGCAGTGGTGGCATGGGACTGGCACGTTCTATTGTTTGAAGTTGTGCTCCAGGCAGCTGGCAACTCTTTTTTCTTTCTGGTCTATTAGTGCAGATACTTTGCAAATACTATCTTATTATATAGAAAGGGTATAAAAAAACTGGCCAAGTAACAATGGGCCAGTAAACTTATTGTGCATCGTAGGAAAGTTCATGCTAGGAATTACTTAGGAGAAGCTTGAGCAGCACATGGCAAGTACAGGACTTTTACTGAAAAATCAGTATTGGTTCAGTCGACGGTGGTCATGTCTCACTAATATGCTGGAATTCTTTGAGGAAGCAACAAAAAGATATGATCAGACCTGTTGAAATGATATTACATAATCAGTCTTCATAAAGCATTTGATAAGGTACCACATGAGACATTGGGTATCAAACTACAGAAAGTGGGAGTTCACGATGTGGTGTGTAGATGGCTGCTGATCTGTCTAAAACACAGGAAGAGTGCAAATGAACAAGCCTTCTTCTACTCAATTAGGTTCTATGGTCGCGTCCTCCAGAGTCTTCAGTCCAATGCAGATATCAACGGGACGCACCTAACATTTGCTGGGCGCAAAGTACTATAAATTTACAGTGGCTGTTACAGACGCAAATCAAATATATGTGTTTATGGTATAATATTAACAATAAGAGCAGCTCACTACTCAAAACGGTAAACATACGAGGCAGACAGGATCGAACCGGGGGACTTTTGATTACAAGTCAGCAATTGTTACCGTTACGCCACGGAAGCTGCTGGCTTACCCTTGAACCTTTTGTGAAAGTGTTTATTTGGCCTTTGGACTTCAGGCTTCACACAGCATATAGTTTATGCCTACATTTTATCATTTAATACTAAAATATGAATAACGTTTCTGTTTTAACAGCGTATTTACACAGATTATTGTAAAAACAGAACACATGTGAAATGCTTATGTTTCAAATAATGATCTATTATTTCCATTCCAACAACAACAACATTTATTTCTATAGCACATTTTCATACAAATAATGTAGCTCAAAGTGCTTTACATGATGAAGAAAAGAGGAATAAAAGACAAAGTAATAAGACAACACGGATTAGCATAGAATAAGAGTAAAGTCTGATTGCCAGGGAGGACAGAAAAAAAACTCCTGACGGCTGGAGAGAAAAAAAAAAATCTGCAGGTGGTCCAGGCCACGAGACCACCCAGTCCCCTCTGGGCATTCTATTATAATGAATTGAATATACAGAGTTTCAGGATTAAATGAAGGTGAAGTTATCAGAAAGCCATGTTAAAGTAATGTGTTTTCAGCAGTTTTTTGAAGTGCTCCACTTTATTAGCCTGACGAATTCCTATTGGCAGGCTATTCCAGATTTTAGGTGCATAACAGCAGAAGGCCGCCTCACCACTTCTTTTAAGTTTTGCTCTTGGAATTCTAACCAGACACTCATTTGAGGATCTAAGGTTACGATTTGGTATATATGGTGTCAGACACTCCGATATATAAGATGGAGCGAGATTATTTAAGGTTTTGTAAACCATAAGAAGTATTTTAAAGTCAATTCTGAATGGCACAGGCAACCAGTGTAGTGACATCAAAACTGGAGAAATGTACTCAGATTTTCTTTTCCTAGTTAGGATTCTAGAAGCTGCATTCTGCACTCGGAGCAAACAATTTATGTCTTTTTTGGGTAGTCCTGAGAGGAGTGCGTTACAGTAATTGTCGTGGCGAAAAATTCATCATCAGAAGGCTTTTTACCTAAAAATAAAGGCTATTAGGACTCGAGATAGACAGACAGAGTTTTAAGGATTTATTGCAATAAATCAACCACAAAAAATAACAAGGACTCAACCCAATACGGCCAAATTGAGCTGAGCGACGATCATTACAGCCATTGAAGCTTTTATAACAATTTCTTATCATTTTGGCTCATTTAATTAGCTCATTCTGCACCTGGTTCAACTGTCTATTGTTCCTCTTGGTGTCTGTTTGGCTTATTCTGATTGGTCTAAGACTGGGTGGAAGACTTCCTCTTTCCATCTTTGGGCTTTTCTGATGTAATTTCCTATCTTTTCTAACCTTGCTCTAATGAGCTTGTTTGCTTACCTCCGCTGACTCCCTCTTACTCCCATCCGACCAAATCTTGAGTTTCCATGGGAACCCTTATCTCCTTAGACTGGTCTCCTTGTGGAATGTGTTATCTTTCTATTCTGTTCCCATTTTCTCTAACTGGCCAAGGCTTCTAATCCATATATGGGTTTTCCTCTCTTAGGCTTTCCAAACTTTTTACTATAGTGACCTGAAGCGTAAGCTTTAATTAAAAGAAGTGTAGTATGTGCTTTCATTTGATCATTGCTTGGCATGCTTGATTTGTCTTAATTTCTACACTAAAGTTAATTGCTAATATATTCTTCTAATATGTTTGCTAAAGCCTGAATTTGCTAAGATTTTCTCTTCATGCATTACAGTGTGACCTTGCTTGCAGCAAAGGCCTTTTGTTGCTTTTCTGCTGATTCAGCAACCCAACTGGTTTCAGAGGCCTCTTCTCTATGTTATCTCTTCCTAGCCTTGAATCACAGGTGTCTTCCACTCTTATCCTGTCCAAAACTGGTTTCGCTGCATCTATTAGCTATTCTTTTCTTTACTTTGGAAAATTTGCTGTAAGCCTATAAAATAATGCAATATAACTGATTTTTAATTAAATATTTGCTAGACCTATGTATTTGCTTTTTTATTCTAATTTATGCTTAATCTAATGTTTTAGAAGCTTTTAATTACTTTTTATGACTTTATATGCTAATTTGCTATTCTCTTATGCTAATAAAAAATTTTCCTTCTACATTCCTCCCTTTTGAGGTTTAATCAAACCTCAACATCTAACCTGATTCCAAAAGAAAGGTAGGGGATGTGATTCAATTCTTCTTTGGAGCCAAATACGGACCCCTAACAGTTCTTCTTAATCTTCAACACCCATACCCCTCCTCTGGTGGCACAGGAGACAAACATCTCCCCCATCAATCAACTAAGAGGAGTAAAAGACTTCCTGGCCCTACCCTAACAGTCAAACATATGCATAATCAATCACAGGTGTAGATAAATCTAAACATCATAGGAATATCATATCATCCATGGAAGTCACAAAATATTGTTATTATAAAGCAGAAAATAATAATAATATTAATAAAACAATTGTCAATAATAAGTGTTTTTTCTTTGCTTGGAGAAATATATTTCCAGTGAAATTACAATTTTTTCTTCAACCCAGGTACTTTGCGCACCGTAGAGGGTCACCTCCCTGGGGAGCGTTTACTAGCACTTCACCCAAGGAGTTTCTTCTGATTTAATGTTTCATCATCCACATTTTCATCAAGAAGAGAATAAAAATCTGTAACTAAAGATGTCCATGGTTCAAGAAATTGGATGCACACTTGTTTGACAGCAACTCTAGTAATAACTAATACCTTTCCTTTCTAAGATGGATTTATACTAAACACATAATGTATGTCCCAATTCCTAAATATGGCGAAGTACCTATTTAATGTACCTAGTTCTTTGTGTTCATCTACAATCAAAACTACAAATAATATTGTTGGTGGTGATACAGATGGCATAAATATTTATCTTAAATAACTCAAAAGTTCTCAGTTTTAGGTTGCCACCGCTGTGCACAATGATAATCAGAGATAAAGTCCTTACACACCTCACCATGCTCACATCTTAACACACTCATTCATAAAATTGCCCAAATATACACCCAGCTGTGGTCTCAACCTTGAGCCACCTTTATCACATTAATGCAGCCATTTTGTGGACAGTAGGTGTCAATCCTCCCTTCGGAAGATGTCAGCACTACCTTCCAAAATGCAAATCACTGGGTCATTTTTAAGGTCACATTCATTTCAATTTCAATTTCAAGGGTTATACCCAAGCTTCTTATTAAGGATTCATATCTTCAGAGATCTTCAGACTTCATCTGGGCTTTTTAATTCACAGACCACACATTCACCACTGTATGTATAAGACACTCCATCTCCTATGGGCCAAATTATTACTTCATTTCACTGATTTCTATAACATATATACTCATCAAGCCATGATGTTAATCATTTGACCTGTATCACCATCAACATGCTAGCCTAAACTGTTTTATCCTATTCTAAAAGCTATGGATGTTCTGACCTATAGTAGATGTCCCTTATCCCCAAAATACTAGTTATGTGTCATCCCATATGCTTACTATTATTCTTTTCAATTAAATAAATGTACCTAAATGTCAAGCTCTACATTATTTGCTATAATACTACAATCAATAACCTAGAATATCTAAACTGGACTGACCCTAACTAGTAATAGTGGATTGTCCTTCAATGACAATCACTTAACAATCTCTAATATATCCCTTATGTTATATTAGACTCAATTCTGATTAACTTTACAAATAACAAAATCATTGGTCCTTAAAGGTAACTTATTATCTCATACTAAATATCAGAAGGCATATCAGAACATTTATCTAATAATATCTATTCTTAACCACTATGAATTCATAATAATCATGTAGTATTCCCATTATTGCAAACATTCATTAAATACACATTATTTAGGAGTCCCTATATTCTGCTTTGCTTACAAATAATTAGCTTTCCCTTCTATACCTTTCATACCTTTACAGTTCAAATATTTTTAATTTAAAAGATGTTGCTATTTGTCAAACAAGTGGACAGTCAAAGTAGGCTCCAGCAAGAACATTGAGCCCTGCAGAGTAAAAGTGTGACAAATTTTCTTCTCTGATAAGGATTAAAGCAGGTGTTGGGGTCCAACATCCCAGGTAAAAAGGACCCAAGTAGGCAGATGTCATCTATGATTCGGAATCTACGATGATCTTTTGGGCTCAAACATTGCCAGCACAGCTGAGCTCTTGGCAGCAGGTATCCATGATGACTGGAACTGGAATCGAAGTGCGTTGTCCAGTAGTCAGCTGATCGATGGCCTGATTCACGACTTTGTTCCCTCTCTGGTATGGCTGGATTCTCCTTGGAGTCAGATGATTAGTTTATCTGCAGACCTTTATCACAGCCCAATCTCTGGTTCAACTTCAAATGCTGTCATCTATGACGCACTAGGAAAAAAACAGCTTTCACCTGCAGATGTAAAGTCTTAAAAACGCTCATTTAAATAGTCAGCATATTAATTCTTCATTGGTAGCTACTTATGGATCCAAATAATATGTCATAAGATGTCAGATCTGTTTCGTTGGGGTTACCCGTATTAAAAATATTGCTAGCAGTAAAGCAAACGGTCATTTTAATCCAGTCTGTGCTTGTCTAAGTCAATTTGTCTTTAAACAGTCAGAGTAAAAGTTTAAATTGATAAGCACAAAGTTCAAGTCCTCCTTTATAGCTGTTTGCAGTTTGGCTGCGGTTGCAATTTCCACTCAATTAAAAACATGTCCCAAGTCATTATAAAAATAAAGTCAATCAATGTATTACAAAGGAAATGTACTCAATAATAAATCATTACAAAAATTGGTCCCAATAACATTGACATAATATTCAAATTATCTGCATTTGTTCCATAATAATTAAAAAATAGTTCCAAAATTTAAACTGGTTTCAAAATGTAAAATTTAAACCAAATTCAACCTACTTCTACCAATACTTATTATACCAACCCTTCACCTTATTGAGACTTGTGTCAATATTGCTGTTTTCATTTTACAAGTAGAGGAGATGTGGAGCAGGAGGGCAACAAAAACTGATCTCATTAATATAATAATAAAAGCCACATTTTATAGCTCCTTTATAGGGAAGACAAATACGTCCAGGGATAGAGAACAAACAGAACCAAAGAGAAGGTTGAGTATTTATTAGTTCAAGAGCCACGCTCCGTGGAGGTTGGTGTAAAAATCAAGAAGACTTCAGTCAATTCTAATAAATTTGTCTTAGTGTTCATTGTACCCTCACTTATATGATCACCGTCAAGTATACCAGCAACCTCCAGAGAACATCTCATAGTCAGCATAGCAAGTAGAGTCAAGAAAGAAATCCACAATCTGGACGGGTACATTCTTAACCTTTTCCTTTTTGACATTAAATATAAAAAAAAATAATTAGGCTCCATATTTCCTGTCCCATGTATCTAATTATAAAGCATTGTTCAAATGTACAAAGTCCTAAAAACATTTTTCTTTTTACACAAGGTGTTCACATTTGAGTATATTTGGACCATATCTAAGATTAATAAGGTCAGTGAAGTAAAATATTTTATCTCTTCCCACTCAAAGCCCTTTAAATTATTTCAAAGGTTATTTAGCAGCAAAAAATAATCTTGGACTTCATCTCTAACCCCTTATAAAAAGCTGAAGGTTTCTATACATGTATCCTAAATAATATTATTGTCTTTCTTTTTATTACTAATTATTTAATTAAAATACCACATACATTTGGATCTTAGTTTTTTAGAATCTTAATAAAATTATTATTATTATTAAAATGTCTCATTCAATATTTCATTAATGCATCAAAATATAAAAGTGAACCTTCCATTAGTTTTGTTGTGATCCCAGTATTCTAATATATTTCACACAAACATGTCGATATTACACACAAAGGAAAGGAGGAGAGAAATCAATATATCAGAATGCCCCATAATGTAAAATGTGCCTTTATTTATTTATTTATTTATTTACTATGAGGCCCTCTTTAAGATTTGCACATTCCTACCCATTTTTAGAATGAAGAACCCACTTCTTTATCAGGTAAATTTTTCCCAGAATCTCAAACTAAGAAAATACTTTAAATCCACTTCAGTTCCATACCTGATCGTGTCCTCATAACCTACTGCTAAAGTCACTTGATCTTGCACAGTCTCTCATTATGATCTTCAGATGTTTTATTACACGTTTTTCAGAATGTTGACTCCAAAGAGCAGTCTGTTTTTCTCTTAGTTAACCCCCCTTATTCCCTCTTTTTTAACACTACCTGGACTGGAAGCCACTGTTTTTCTTCAGCTTCATTTACTATATTAAAGAATGTCTCCTTCAATTGAATTTTTATTCCTTTTAATTCAAATCCTCCCTTATATCAGAGTCTGGCCAGTACTCAAATGAAAGGGGTGCTCATATAATATCATGTCTAATCTGGAGACTTTTTACACCACCTGTTCATATCCTTTTTAATTTAGAATGAAGAGCTCTTTGAATTTCAACATTTACATTCACATTCTCACACACATTAATATCTATTACTACATCCTTGCAAACAACACCACATATTTTTACACATATTCTCAAACACACTGACACGTATTTAACATACACACATAGGGATCCCTTTAATACACTATATAACATACATAAAATCACCCAAACCATTGTTTTAATACATTCAACCTTACCCCAGTTTTGTTACTTATTATTACTTATTATTTTTTGTTACACACTATATTTGGAAACAATGCAGCAAAGGAATCAGAAAGAGAAAATGAATTCTGAAGAAGAGAAAGTTCCATTCTCACTTAACATTAGCAATCAGGACAAACAAATATAAAACAGCCTCTAATGATGTTAGCTGGTGTTAACCCTAGGAAACATAACACGATCCTACTCAGCTCGAAACGGCGCTGGTTTCTAGATCAAGGAGACTCTATTGGCGGAATGACTCAGCGACAACGAGGAATTGCTTCCGTGGCGATCCATTCCTGCGACAATTAGGGCAAATCCAACTATCGAGAAATCACACGGTTCGATACCACAGCAAGACGGCACTCCCATCAAAAAGACTAAACCGTCATTGAGAATATTAACTCAAAACAAATAACATGTAAGCTTCAACACAAAGCACAAAAAAACTCGAATCTTAGCATAAGTGCTAACCACTGCGCCACCACACATTCCACTGTAATATTCCCTATAGAGCACAATTTCACATACACACATCACAAGAAAAGAAAAGGACAGAAGGAACTTGAAAGACATTGTTTCCCTTGAATGTTATAGTTATCAAAAGTGCACTTTTCTTAAGACTTGATCAGGGTCCGAAGGAAAGATGCCTCATATTTTATAAACATTATTTATTATTAAAAGTGAATGCATTTTTCATTTTATCAAATATTACAAATACATTTATTTTAACCCATATTTACTCAGAGCTCTGGAAGTTTACATACAAAATTCATTTTAACCCATTTTTTAGTCACGAGCTCTGGAAATTGATATGCACACGGCAGTTTCAGCAAATCATAATTGAACTACATTACCCAGAAGTCTCCATGCTTTTGCTTTCTTACTCCCAAACACACACGCACACCCACAGAACAAACAACATGCACGCTCACACATTTTTAGCATATTTACACACACACACATAGACACACAGAGAACAATTAATGCTCACGCACACACATAATATACACGCACACACACAGACATTAGCGAGCGCCAGGTACCTTTGAAGTTAAATACGGTGCACTTTTCTTTTTTCGCGCATGATATTCTTTTCAACGCTTGTTATTCTTTCCCCACAAATATAAGTACAGATATATACATATTTACACACAAATCTATATACTCAAACATTTTTCTATCACTTAATTTTTTCTTTTGGTTCTATCCTCCTACATTTTTCTGAAGGCTGTTTTACTTATCAGAATATAAAAATGACTCAACTTATTGTTAACAGGGAGTAACATGAAGCACAACTATTTGAATCAAGTTAACCTTTTCAAAATTTCACATTTTAATATCCAAATTCTTATTATAGTACTTTTCTAATTTACCAAAAGCTTGCACTTCTAATTGTCTATATTTACGTTAATTACGCTTTCTTGATAATTTTACGAAATCCTTCTGCTGCAAGGAAGGAAACCCATGCCAAAGTACTAAAATCATGGTATTAAATTTATTTTTAAGAAATTATGGCACTTTAGCTACGTTAATGCTTTTCTGGATATATTTTTGTAATATATTCTTTCTCTGAACTTTAATTTATATTCGTCTTAATTAACTGCTTTGGCTTTCATATACTTATTTGCTGTACCTCCTGACAGTGACAGCGTCTTGATAAAAAATCTCTCAATGTATCTTTATGTAAAAAGTGCTTGATTATAAAATCTCACTCACACTCGTTATGTGCTTGATTACTTTATTGTGTCTCCCGGTACTCACTATTTGGGTCCGGAGCTCACTCGACTCACACTTGTCTCCGATCTTGTGGCTTATCTTACTACCACTAAGAAATAACAGAGCTTATGCGGTCACTCACACAATCATTCATTCCTTACTCGAGGGTGGGGCAATTAAAATATATATATATATATATATATATGTCTGGCTACACTTCACCCAGCTGCTTTTACTATTTAATGATTCAATCCTAATTACTGTTTTTTATTGTTATTTCTAATTTGGTCACAAAATCGGTTTCATCCACTGTACTCAAATGCTCTTCCTGTCCCGTTTCTTTCTTTTCTCCTAATTCTTCCCCCTTATTTGTCACTGTTATTTGTACTTTAAATTTTCCTTTTCCTTCTATCAGGGGAAACTCATATGACACACCTAAAGGTAGTGTTAATGGGGTTCCACCCTCTATCTCTCCGCTATCAAAACACCAACTCGCTCTTTCTAATGTGTTTCTTTTCATTGCTTCCCCCATAAACATTTGCATTATGTTCAGTTCGGTTCTCCTCTTATTTTCTCTTTGTTTGCTAACATCCTCTATTTTATGATTTTTTATGTGCTCTATCATTTCTTTGCACAATTCTATACTAAATGAACCTTTTTGTGGCCAGCAGCTTTTAAAACTTTTTGTTCTCTTATGCCATTTTTTGAGATGATTTTTCAATAAGATCTTTGTTGAGGTGGTCATTACGCCCCAATATATCCACGGGCAACTCGCTGGCGCTCATTTTAACTCCCTGTAGCCGTGGGTTTCCTATCGCCAATCTTAATTTTGAATTTCCTATTTAAATTAGGTTTGATTTCACACAGGACCTTTCTTGTTGCATAGATTTTGCTGCCTAACTTTTCCACCACTTCCAACCACAGTAATAAATCTTGTACTATCCTTCTCCTGAGTGTCAACCTTCCAGTATTTACACAGCACTCTTCCTGTAATTTGATCTACAGCTCCTGCTATTTTTCTTGTTTCTCCTCAATAATCTGCAATATTTGTATTTCTCCTCCACTCTTACGTATATATTTATCTATTTAAAGCACTGTTCTTTTATTCTCCTTCGAACACACGTTGTAAAAATGTTCGATCCTATTCTGTCTTCTTTATTTCACAACTTATATCTTCCGCAATAATATTTTCTCCATACACGTCTCCAAATGGTATATAAAATCAAAACTATATAGTATGTCTAAACAAAAGACCTCTTTCTCTATTCCTTACCGAGTGTCTTAGCTCTACACTTCCTCCTTTCATTCTGTGATATTTATTTACAGCTACTTTTATACGCTTAGGTTTCTCTATCTTCTCTTTATCAATATAGTTTATTTTACACATAAAAAAGTTACACCCTAAAAATCCACATTCATACTCAATCACCCTTTTTAGCACCTAGTGTACTAATCCCTAATGCCCTGTTTTGCCCTGAAATAGTTTTTGTACCTCTTGTACCATTCATTCTTCTCCAATCTGCACCTGTGTGCTTCACTCACCAGCGGCCGCTTTTATAAAGTGCTCCAAGCATTCTGCGCACCTTTATGTGCTTCAACGATTGCCGCGACGCTTTTTTCTAAAAAAGCGCTCCATTCACACAGCACTTAAGTACATAGTACTTGTGTGCCTCCTACCTACCCAAAAGAGAAATCATAAAATAAAATAAAGTTCTAATTCCCTTATCTGTCCCTCGTACTAGCATTTTCACTCCACCTGTTACCACACGGATCCCTTTCACCAGCTCTCTATACGAACTTGAAAGCGTTTATCCGAACAGTAATTTCTGCCTATACGTTGCCAATCCCCTTCTCTAATTCAGGGCAACAACGATAGGTCTCCAAACGCACCTGAATGAACTCCTTTACTGTGGCACAATCAGAAGGAACTGCTCTTAGCGTTTCTCAAAGATTGGCTCCCTCTCGAGACAAGCGGGAATTTTACGACATCTCATCCGTCTCGCTGGAGAACATACAGCCACAGCAAGAGATGCCAGCTTAGGAATTCCACACCTATCTATACTCGGAAAGCCGTCGTTACAGCAACTTTAGTATACTCTGGGTTCACTGTTACTAGTGCAATCCTCGTATTGGATAGGATTTCAACACCACCCGTTACAATGCAGGCCCCCGCCCCCGGATCGGAGGGAGCTATATTCTGCACCGTGCAGTCCCCTGTCCCCCGGATCAGTGCGTTTTCTATTAAATACCAAAAAACTCAAATTCTCATTACTGAACTCTCATTTATACACACACATTCATATAAGCTGTACAGTCTCCACACATTCCATTTAAGTCTGTCTGCCCATCCTTTATTCCTACCTGATCGTTTTAGAAAGGCCAAATGCTGCTTGTCTCCGTTGGAGGGGCAGATGCTCTCTGAAACTTTACACAAGAAATTAGTTTAGCGAAAATATTGCTTACCTTATAGGTGGCCACCAACTGTGCCCATTTCGTAGAGCATTGCCCCTGGCTCTGGATTCACGCAGCTGCCTTATTAGTCTATCATGTGAAGGTCACCAATATGTCATGGCGAAAAATTCACCATCAGAAGGCTTTTACCTAAAAAATAAAGGCTATTAGGACTCGAGATAGACAGACAGAGTTTTAAGGCTTTATTGCAATAAATCAACCACAAAAAATAACAAGGACTCAACCCAATACGGCCAAATTGAGCTGAGCGACGATCATTACAGCCATTGAAGCTTTTATAACAATTTCTTATCATTTTGGCTCATTCAATTAGCTCATTCTGCACCTGGTTCAACTGTCCATTGTTCCTCTTGGTGTCTGTTTGGCTTATTCTGATTGGTCTAAGACTGGGTGAAAGACTTCCTCTTTCCATCTTTGGGCTTTTCTGATGTAATTTCCTATCTTTTCTAACCTTGCTCTAATGAGCTTGTTTGCTTACCTCCGCTGACTCCCTCTTACTCCCATCCGACCAAATCTTGAGTTTCCATGGGAACCCTTATTATCTCCTTATTATTCCTATTAGACTGGTCTCCTTGTGGGATGTGTTATCTTTCTATTCTGATCCCATTTTTTCTAACTGGCCAAGGCTTCTAATCCATATATGGGTTTTCCTCTCTAAGGCTTTCCAAACTTTTTACTATAGTGACCTGAAGCTTAAGCTTTAATAAAAGAAGTGTAGTATGTGCTTTCATTTGATCATTGCTTGGCATGCTTGATTTGTCTTAATTTCTACACTAAAGTTAATTGCTAATATATTCTTCTAATATGTTTGCTAAAGCCTGAATTTGCTAAGATTTTCTCTTCATGCATTACAGTGTGATTGCTTGCAGCAAAGGCCTTTTGTTGCCTTTCTGCTGATTCATCAGTCCAGCTGCTTTTAGAGGCCCCCTCTCTATGTTATCTCTTCCTAGCCTTGAATCACAGGTGTCCTCAAACTCTTATCCTGTCCAAAACTGGTTTCGCTGCATCAATTTAGCTGTTCTTTTCTTTACTTTGGAAAATCTGCTGTATGCCTACAAAATAATGCAATATAACTGATTTTTAGTTAAATATTTGCTAGACCTATCGTATTTGCTTTTATATTCTAATTTATGCTTAATCTAATGTATTAGAAGCTTTTAATTACTTTTTATGACTTTATATGCTAATTTGCTATTCTCTTATGCTAATAAAAATTTTTTCTTCTACAGGACATCTTTAGCTACAGATTTTGATTCTCTTTTTGATGACAATGTGAATAATGAAATACTAAACCAGAAGAAACTCCTTGGGTGAAGTGTTAGTAACCGCTCCCCAGGAGGTGACCCTCTACGTAAATAAAGTACCTGGGTTGAAGAAAAAATGATTATTTCACTGGAAATATATTTCTCCAAGTGAAGAAAAAGCCCTTATTATGGACAATTGTTTTATTATTTTAAGCCTTCTGTATTATTTTCTTGTAACCATCATGGATTATGTTTTATTCATATGTTATTCAATTTTTCTGCTCCAATGATTGATACACGCATATTGAATGTAAGGACAGGCCAGGATGTCTTTTACCCTCTTAGTTGATTGAAGGGGAGATGTTTGGCTCCTGTGCCACCAGAGGAGGGGTAGGGTGTTGAAGTTTGGGAGGAACTGTGAAGGGTCTGTATTGGACTCCAAAGAAGAATTGAACCGACATCCCCTACCTTTCTTTTGGAACTAGGTTAGGTGTTGAGGCTTAAAAGCCTGAAAAAGGGAGGAATGTAGAAGGAAATTTTTTTTATTAGCATAGAGAATAGCAAATTAACATAAAGAGCTGTAAAAAGTAATTAAAAGCTTCTAAAACATTAGATTAAGCATAAATTAGAATGTTGAGAAAATAAGGTAGGTCAAGTGAATAGTTAACTAAAAATCAGTCATTTTGCATTATTTTTAAGCTCACAGCAGAATTGCTAGTGCAGGAAAAGAACAGATAAGGAAAATAAGTTTGAGAACACCTGTGTTTAAGGCTAGGAAGCTAAGGAAGTGATAACACAGACAGAAGATGGCTCTGGAGGCACGTGGCGAAGCCAGCTGGATTGTGAAAACAGCAGAAAGAAAACAAAAGGCTTTTTGCTGTAAGCAGGGTCACGCTCACATAATGCATGAAGAGAAAATCTTAGTAAATTCAGGCATTAGCAAAAATATTAGAAGAATATATTAGAAATTAATGTTAGTGTAGAAATTAAGACAAATCAAGCATGCCAAGCAATGATTAAATGAAAGCACATACTATATTTCTTTTTAATTAAAGCTTAAGCTTCAGGTCACTATTATAAAAAAAGTTTGGAAGGTTTAAGAAAGGAAATTATGAGAGGAAACCCATATATAGAATTGAAGCCTTGGCCAGTTAGAGAAAATAGAAACAGCATAGAAAAATAAAAAATACCGTGTGGGGCCAGTGATAGGAAAGTAAAGAGATAATAAGGGTTCACATGGGAACTCAAGGTTCGGCCGGACAGGAGTAGAAGGGAGTCAAAGAAGATGGGCAAAGGAGCTCATTCGGAAAACATAGGAAATGACATAAGAAAAGCCCAAAGATGATCTTGACCTCAGATTTGCCACACTTGTTCTTCTTTGTACTCCACTTAGAGCCCTTGGATGTTCCAGCCTAATATTTGGTCTCCAACTCTGATACCTGTGTGGAAATAGCAATGAATATACCTTTGCATCCAAGTTTGGATCAAGAAAACAAATTCTTTGGCAGTTCCCTGCATCTGCTCTACAACAGATCAGGACTTCCTGTTCCAAAGCTGGTTCTCCTTCTGGGTGGTCAAACACGATGAGTACTTCATTTGTCCTTAGAGAATTATGTCTCTGTGGATTCCAATCCAGAGCAATCTCCACTGTGTTTGGTCGAGCACCTGCTGCTCCCTGTATTCCTGTTCAATTTCAAACATCATTCTACATGCTGGAGTGAAAGGATTAATTTCACTCATTCATCACCTTAACTGTTTCATCAGTGCAGGATGGCACCTTTTCCATACAATGCATTCTCCTGTTGGTGACCTTGTCTTGAATGAGGATATACAGTTGAGCCTGTTGCCTCTACTCATCATTTTCTTGGCGTAACACACCTGCCTGATGGTAACAGTCACCATTTATATGGAAACACTATGGTCCTCTATGAGGAGGAGGAGGGATAATATTCACAGAAAGAACAGTTAGGATACCTGATGTTTATAAATGAAATTCACAGAATCTGCACCTTGACCTGTCTGGAACCAGAAGTGGAGGTAAGACAAGTCTCCCTTCATTACAACACCTGTATATCAATCTGCTGGTCTGCTCCCCCTTTCACAATAGTGAGCACAGATATAAACCCTTGACACATATTTTTAGGAAGTAACTGCGCACTGGGGAGATTCTGAAGGACTGGAAAATGGCAACTATCATCCCATTATATAAAATGGATGACAGGGCAGATCCAAGACCAGTAAGCTTAATGTGCATCACAGGAAAATTAATGGAAGGAATTATTAAGGATAAGATTGAGGAACACCCGGCAAGGACAGGAGTTATTAAGAACAACAACAACAACAACATTTATTTATATAGCACATTTTCATACAAACAGTAGCTCAAAGTGCTTTACATATTAAAGAATAGAAAAATGTAAGAGACAATTATAAAACAAAATAAATCAACAATAACATTGAATAAGAGTAAGGTTTAATGGCCAGGGGGGACAGAGAAAACCAAAAAACTCCAGACGGCTGGAGAAAAATAAAATCTGTAGGGATTCCAGACCATGAGACCGCCCAGTCCCCTCTGGGCATTCTACCTAACATAAATGAAACAGTCCTCTTTGGATTTAGGGTTCTCACGGAAGGGCTTGATGATGATGATGGTCACGTAGACTTCTTCCTTTTAATCCGTCCATCATTGTTGGAGCATCATGAAGCTTTGAGTAGGTGGAGGTGGCGAGGCCGGAAAAGAAACAGAAAAGAGAGTAGGGGTCAGTACCGATTTTAGAGCCACCATGAATAGTTATTATGATGAATTGAACATACAGAGTATCAGGATTAAGTTAAATTACGATTAAAATGAAGTTATAGAAAGGCCATGTTAAAGTAATGTGTTTTCAGCAGTGTTTTAAAGTGCTCTACTGTATCAGCCTGGTGAATTCCTATTGGCAGGCTATTCCAGATTTTAGGTGCATAACAGCAGAAGGCCGCCTCACCACTTCTTTTAAGTTTTGTTCTTGGAATTCTAAGGAGACACTCATTTGAGGATCTGAGGTTACGATTTGGAATATAAGGTGTCAGACATTCCGATATATAAGATGGGGCGAGATTATTTAAGGCTTTATAAACCATAAGCAGAATTTTAAAGTCAATTCTGAATGACACAGGTAACCAGTGTAGTGACATTAAAACTGGAGAAATGTGTTCTGATTTTCTTTTCCTAGTTAGGATTCTAGCAGCTGCATTCTGCACTAGTTGCAAACGATTTATATCTTTTGGGTAGTCCTGAGAGGAGTGCGTTACAGTAATCTAGTCGACTGAAAACAAACGCGTGAACTAATTTCTCAGCATCTTTCAGTGATATAAGAGGTCTAACTTTACTTATGTTTCTTAAGTGAAAAAATGCTGTCCTAATGATCTGATTAATATGTGATTTAAAATTCAGATTACAGTCAACAATCACCCCTAAGCTTTTTACCTCCGTCTTGACTTTTAATCCTAATGTATCCAGTTTATTTCTAATAGCCTCATTGTATCCATTATTGCTGATCACTAAAATTTCAGTTTTCTTTATTTAACTTGAGAAAATTACTATTCATCCATTCTGAGATACTAGTCAGACATTGTGTTAGTGAATCAATAGAATCAGGGTCATCAGGTGCTATTGATAAGTACAGCTGTGTGTCATCAGCATAGCTGTGGTAGCTCACGTTGTGCCCTGAGATAATCTGACCTAACGGAAGCATGTAGATTGAGAATAACAGCGGACCCAGGATAGAGCCTTGTGGAACACCATATGGATATCATGTGTCTTGAGTTGTAATTCCCACAACTAACAAAATATTTTCTCCCTGTCAGGTAGGATTCAAACCAATTTAAGACACTGCCAGAGAGGCCCACCCATTGACTAAGGCGATTTCTAAGAATGTTGTGATCAATGGTGTCAAATGCAGCACTCAGATCTAAGAGGATGAGAACAGATAAATGGCCTCTGTCTGCATTTACCCGCAAGTCATTTACTACTTTAACGAGTGCAGTTTCTGTGCTGTGATTTGTTCTAAAACCTGACTGAAATTTATCAAGAATAGCATGTTTATTTAGGTGGTCATTTAACTGCATAATGACTGCCTTCTCTAGAACTTTACTTAAGAAGGCAGGTTAGAGATGGGTCTAAAATTTTCAAGAGCGAGGGGTCAAGATTATGTTTCTTAAGTAGGGGTTTAACTACAGCAGTCTTAAGACAGTCTGGGAAGACCCCCGTATCTAGTGACGAATTTACTATGTCAAGAACATTATCAATTAGCACTTACTTCTTTGAAAAACCTTGTTGGTATCGGGTCAAGGACGAGGTGGAGGGTTTTAATTGAGAGATTATTTTTGTAAATCAGGTAAATCTATCCTAGTGAAAGAGTTTAATTTGTTTATAACAGGATGTTGGGGTTTAGGGGATCCTTAGTGTTGGGGAGATATACTATGTTATTTCTAATATCATTAATTTTTGATTGAAAATACAGCGACAGCCTCACAGGTTTCACTGGAAGCACTTAGGAGGCATTCCTTTGAGCTACCTGGGTTTAGTAGGCGATCAATTGTTGAAAATAAGACTCTGGGATTACTAGCATTGTTATTTATAATCTTGAGAAATAGCAGCGCTCTCAAGACGGACAGTGTTATTGTATTCTGTTATTTTGACTTTTAATATTTCGTGGTGGATAGTAAGTTTAGTCTTCCTCCATTGACGCTCAGCTCTACGGCATGTTCTCTTTAAATCAGACACTCTTTGGGTCTTCCATGGTATAACAATGCTAGAAGATTTTTCACTGTCTTTTCAGGTGCAACTATGTCAACAGCAGCTCTCACTTTAGAATTAAATCTTTCCACCTTACTATTTACATTGTCCTCGCTATTATAGCTGGCACTATAAACGGACTGATTGCTTAAAATGTTTGTAAGTTTTAAAGCTGCTGCCGAATCAAAGAAGCGTTTTTTAACAATATGCTTCTCATGAGTGTTTTTATCATTATTTCTATATTAAAAGTAGAAGAAAATGGTCTGATAGACCAATATCAATGATCTGTTTTATATCAACTTTCAGTCCTTTAGTAATCACTAAGTCTAATGTATGACCTGCTTTATGTGTAGGCTGATTTATGAGTTGTCTCAAATCAAAAGAATCCAGGAGGTTCATAAATTCTTTTACTTTTAGATCACACTGATTATCTATATGAAAATTAAAGTCGCCAACTATTAGGAGTGTGTCATAGTTAGTAATTAAAATTGACATTAAGTCAGAGAATTCCTCAAAAAACGACGCGTTATATTTAGGAGGTCTATACACGGATAGTACTAGAACTTGAGAATCTCCATGAATAACAACGGCGAGATACTCAAAGGACTTGAACTTACCAAAACTGACATCTTTACATTTTAATCGCTCGAGTAAATGTTAGCCAATCCGCCCCTTTTCCCTGGCGGTTTGCATGAGTAAAACTGTAATCCGGAGGCAGATTCGATTAAAACTGCGCGGCATCTGAATTCAAGCCATGTTTCATTTAGTGCAATAAGATCTATTTTTATCACTAATAAGATCGTTGATAAAAAACGTTTTGTTAGTTAAAGCTCTAACATTTAATAGTGCCATATTTAATGTTTCGGAGGTGCAGAGATGAGTACTATGTGCGTTATTGTTATTTGGAATAGGAACTAAATTATTATTATTAGCGCTCTGTGTGTATTTTTGTTTAATCTGTGATCTGTTTTATAGTTTTAATACAATGTTCCTCTAAAATAGTGATTTTAATTAGATTATTGGAGTTTATGCCGTATTTCCTAGGTTTTCTACGTGCATTGAGATTGCTTATTACAGTATTAATGGTGTGAACTTTAACGGAAGACTCTATTAAACATTCATCATGTCCTGGCACAGCAGTATTATTTCGGAAGGGGTTAAGAGCAGAGATAGATAGTCAAGAAAAACGAATTACCTTCGATATGTTTTCGGAGAGGACCCGGGCGCCGAAACTGTTCGGATGCAGGCCATCACGCTTGAAGAGACGCGGCCTTTCCAAAAAGAGATTCCAATTGTTGATGAAACCGACATCCTTCTTCTTGCAGAAACCCTGTAGCCAGTTGTTCAACCCTAGCAGACGACTGTAGTACTCGTTGGATCGTCTGACGAGAGGTAGTGGACCCGAAACGAAGATCTTTGCCGATGGGGTCCTCTCCTTCGTGTCTTTAATCAAAGCTGCGAAGTCAGCCTTCAGGATTTCTGATTGTCGGTGCCTTATATCGTTTACCGCATGCAAGACGATTGATCCAACTGCCCTCTCCTTGTGTTTTCGTAGACTGCTGGCGCTTTCATTACATCTCGGACACGAGCACCGGGAAAACAAGAAACAAACGATTTTGCATTAGGGCATGCGACATTAAGGTTTCTAACGATGGAATCACCTACCACTAATACATCACCAGGTGCTGAAGGCGAAATGGGGACGGAGAGGGTCAAACCGGTTCTGAGATAAAATGCTCGCCTGTGCCGATGGAGGTGCTCTGGCCTTGAACCCCGCCGCAAGTGCTTGGAGTTCCTCAATTCACGGTTTCAACGCGAGTTACCCCACTGTCGGCCATTTTCTGCTTCGTGCCCTAGGAGAAATGAGAGAGAGAGAGAGAGAGGTTAGGTGTGGGTGATCAGAACTTGAAACCTAATACTTAATACTTAACAGACAGCATGGATTCAGAAGAGGGAGGTCGTGTTTGACTAACATGCTGGAATTCTATGAGGAGGCAACATAAGGATACAATCAAAGTGGATCAGATGAGATTATTGATCAGGACTATCAGAAAGAATTTGATAAGGTGCCACATGAGAGGTTGGGCATCAAACTAACAGAAGTGGCATTTTGGGGTGATGTTTTTAAATGGGTGCAGAATTGGCCCAGACATAGGAAGCAGAGGGTGATGGTGTGAGGACCCTCATCAGAACTGTCCGATGTTAAGAGTGATGACCAGCAGGGGTCAATGTTAGGGCTGCTGCTATTTTTAATATATATAAATGGTTTAGATAGGAATATAAGTAACAAGCTGGTTAAGTTTGCTAATGATACCAAGATAGGTGGATTAGCAGATAATTTGGAATCCGTTATATCATTACAGAAGGACTTGGATAGCAGACAGGCTTGGGCAGATTTGTGGCAGATGAAATTTAATTTCAATAAATGTAAAGAATTACACATAGGAAGTAAAAATGTTAGGTTTGAATACACAATGGGTGGTCGGAAAAATCGAAAGTACACCTTATGAGAAGGATTTAGGAGTCATAGTGGACTCTAAGCTATCAACTTCCCGACAGTGTTCAGAAGCCATTAAGAATGCAAACAGAATGTTAGGTTATATAGCGTCTTGACGTGTGGAGTACAAGTCACAGGAGGTTCTGCTCAACCTTTATAACACACTGGTGAGGCCTCATCTGGAGTACTGTGTGCAGTTTTTGGTCTCCAGGCTAAAAAAGGACATAGCAGCACAAGAGAAGGACCATAGAAGAGGCAGCAGGCTGATTCAGGGCTACAGGGGATGAGTTATGAGGAAAGATTAAAAGAGCTGAGCCTTTATAGTTTAAACAAAGGAAGATTAAGAGGTGACATGACTGAAGTGTTTAAATTATGAAGGGAATTAGACTTTAGGAACTTTCAAAATTCTACTTGATGTTTTTGGAAGAAATAAGTGGATAGGACTGGTGAGCTTTGTTGTGCTGAAAGGCCTGTTCTCGTCTAGAAGGTTCTAAGTTGCACTGACCGCCAGACTACACTATAGTGGTCTCCTACAATCTCTACTACATAATTTAAGCCAATGTCGTGAGTTGTAGTAAGATTTGGGGCTCTCCTGTCATTATACCTTCACACCCTCTGATGTTGAACATCACTCTGTAGTCTGGCTCTGGCTGTTGTTGGTGTCTCCTGGGTCCACACCGCTGTAATGGCCATGGTATTCTTATGACTTCACTCTCCATGTTCCTCTGGTGTTTCTATTGCCTGAGTATTGTATGTTCACAGGCGTCCTTAATAATTTGCACATTCATATCCTCAGGAAATTCATCATTCCTGGTCTGGTGCATCACATCTTCATTTCTTTTTGTCCCAGACTTCCTAAGCTTTGGGTTTATTGTGCTGTCTCATCATATGTTTATGCATTTGATCCATTTCCCTAATGGAAGCTTATTGCTTTTGAGATACAGCTGCCTGTTTCTCTCCATATTTGGTGTTAACTTTTGAAGTGCACCATCCATTAGAATGTGTTTTTGTAATTCAGGTAGCAAGAAGGTTCACTGCATTTAACATTTCAACAGATGGCACATCACAAACATTAACACTACTTTTAGAAATCCCATACCAGATGTCTTATAACAGAGACAGAGCAACCTGACAGACACAGAGAAACACAGAAACACAGACAGACACTTCCATATGTCTCTGTTATAAGCCATTTAGTACAACCAACGGTTGGAATGACAGATGTGATGAATTAAATTACTACAAATGCTTGGGAATCACCATATGTTGGAATGACAGAAACATAACAACCAGACGGATACACAGATACGCAAACACACAGACTCTTGTCCTTTTATTAAGATGGATAAGCTGATTTCTGTCCATCTTGCAGTTACTCTCTGTTGGATGTATTCTGTGTTAACGTTTGCAGTGCTGTGTCTGCCCATTGCTATGTCTGTGCAATGCCATTTAGTAAAAGGATTTCTAAAAGCAGTGTTAATGTTTGTTATCGCCATCTATTGGAATGACAAATACAAACATTTTAACACTAAAATGTTTATAAAGTGCCATCTGTTGGAAAGGCAGTGAAAAAGCAAGTGGAAGAACAGAACACACAGAAACTTTTATTATGGTGGATATAATGAACTGGCCTGCTGTTTTGTGGACAGGAAACATTTTGTATGGGCCAGTGCTGATATGTGGAGAAACAGTTGGGAAATCTGCTGTACACATCAGGGCGCTATATAACCTGACATTCTCTTTACTGTCTCTAATGAAAGCTGAATGAGTCCATTATGACACGTAAGTCTGTCTCCTAAGGAACCATTGTGTATTCAGACCTAGCATTTTACTTCTTGTGAAGACGTGTGAGTGTCTGATTAGGGGAGTAAAACAACACAACACACAAACTCCTGTAAAGTCGTATGTCTGTCGTCACTGAGCAGCTGCTGCTAATTTAATCAAAACTGATGGAGATGGCGGTCCTCTCGTATTTTGTATTTTATGGTTCAGAGCATCTGTAAAAAACATCACTTGCTGTTACTCTAATACACTATGAATTTAATGCAACTGTAATATTACTATAAATTAGGGAATCTAAGCATTAAAATATAAAAGAAGATTTTTCTGGAGAGATCTTGACATCATTTCTATCTTTATTAAGAACTTTTAATTGTCCTTATAGTGATGATGGCTAACAGACTCATGCCGTGCGGTGCTCCTCGGTGCTTCAAACCGACAGACGCAGTCGTTTCGTTTGCTTTAATACAAAGTTACAAATCAGTTAAACAGCAAATGTCTTCAAAATAAAAAGCACATCAGTTAGCGCTGCTGCATTGGAATTCTGAGAGTTTAGCTGTCACTGACACAGAGAAATGCATGTTGTGTGTTTGATGAATTTAAGAAAAGAAAGACGTCCAGTAAATCAGACAAAGACAATCAGCACAACGCCAGACTGACAGAGAGAGCAACGGGGGAATACTGTCTGGAATTTAATGTGGGGTCCGGAAAAGACAAAAGCTGAGCAACTGTTACTGTACACTGTATGTGTGTGTGTGTGTGAGGGCCTCTCATGAGCACAGGGTGGTCCAGCACACACTCCATGTAGGACTAAGAGGGGCTCTGAGCAGCACAGGACAGGTTGGAGTGTCAGACCACCACTGGGCACAACCTCAGCTCATCTGAACCTGCTGATTTAATGTGCTGCTCGCTGTGATGAGGAGAGAAGTCAAAGTGACTGAGAACAAAAAACAAAAACAGCAGACAGAGGGGAGAAGAAGGAAACTGCAGAGAGCCAGCAGCTGACCACTGTGGAGCTGTGAGGAGAGAGACCACCGCAGCCCTGATGCGCTCGTGACAAACAAATATAATGAAGACATCTGAGATTTGATGAACTTATTAGTGAGTAAGAACTGAAATGAACAAACAAAACATCCTGAGAGAATTTGTGAAGCACACAGCAGAGAGCCTCATGTGAATTACGCCAGCAGAGAGAATATGGCAGTCGTGAGGGCCTCAGTGTATAAGCATCTCAGTGTGCAGGCAGGGCGGCTCAGTCAGGGGACAGACATGGGTTGAAACAACTGAAACTTGGACGTTGCTTTCCTCACAGTAATGCATCTTAGTCGTAAACTGATTGTTGAAAACCAGTTTATGGAGTTTATTACACTTTCGTGTCTTTTTTTTTTATTAACAGTCCCTTTTGGGAAAACTTCTTGTCATCATTTCTATTTCTCTTTTTTTTCAAAAAGCCCCGCCGACTAATCTTCTAATCCCACTTTACCCCCCTTTTTTAAAATTTTTTTTTGTTTTTTTTCTCTCCTCTCCCAATTACTGGTTTTCTGGGTACTTTTGGGTTCTTTTTTGTTATTTGTATCAGGCACTTGCCCAAAATTCTTATACTGTAGTTGTATATAATGTGGTTTTAATATCCATTGGTCCTTTCCCTTTTCTGTCCCCGCCCTCCTTTCTTTTCAAAAATAACGACCTTTCCCAAAAATCAAGGGTTTTTCCGTTTGGCTTTTGCACTTTTTTATTACAGTCCTTTGGTTTATGTTTGGTATTTTTGGTTTCAGAGGTATGTGAAGGGGTCTTGTGGGTTACTTATGATGAAATGATCACTTTTTTTTTTACTCCTCTTTTTTTTTTTCCTTTTTTCACTGATGATTTTTTCTATATAAGAATATTTTTTGTTTTCAAGAAAACCATTTAAGAGCCATCCCAAATGTATGATAGAAAAAAGACAAATGAGGAGGTGAGTGACGAAAATATCAAAACCCCTCTGAAAAAAAAGCCCCCAAAAAAAATTAGGGTAGTTTAAGGGGTTTTTTTATCTGCTGGCTGCCTCTTTTATTTTTACAATTTTTTTAATGATAGTATTAACATCATCACAATTCTATGGGAAATGTCTTTGTGTTGGTCAGTGTAGTGAACTTTGGTGTTAATCCAATTCTTTAAACCTTTCTTTATTTTGGGTTTAGAAAAGGGACTGAAATCCCCGGCGTGTAAAATATTTAGTCCAACTTCTTGGGGCTCAATTTACTTTAAATGATGAGGAAAATACAAATTAAAAGTTCAGCACTTAAATTTTTAAAAGGTTTTTAAATTTGCCTTTTCTCATTTTTTTTAATTTGCAGTGCAATACTTGGACATATTTCTTAACAATACAATCATTTCATATTCAATTTTATTTTTGTGAGAGGCTGTTTTTTTTTGGTTTTCTTTATTAATGTTTGGGGTGTAAATGTTTATGATTTTCATTTCCCCTACAGTTATTTTCATAAATTGTTCTTTTTGGAATTTAAAAAAACAGCACTGAAAATTTGGAGACTCCCTGGGAATTCATTAAAACACTTCCCGAGTTTCTTGTTGACTTTTTTTAATTTTTTTTTTTTAAAATTTTTATAATGATTTATTCATTTCCATTATTTTGGGGAGAATTATTTATTTTAATATAAATTAAGTAATTCGAAATTTTTCCCAATATCTGGAAATATAAAAATCTTTTTAAAATATAATTTTCACTGACTTTCAGATTTCCCCCAACTAAAAAATCCACAGCTGGGGCTCAGGCGGCGGGGGGAAAATTTTTTTCAACTTTGGTCAATTGGTGGGAGATTTGTTTAAAGTCAAAAATTTTTTAAATGTTCCTTTTTTGTTTTGGGTTTTGTATCATAGTAAATGTTTCATTTTTAAACATGAAATTAATGTTAACCTGCACTCTTTGAAAAAAGCGGGAGGTAAAAGCGGTTCTAGCCCGGGGGAAAAAAAGAGCCAATGAAACCTCTCAGTCCAAAAATCCATTTTAAAATATTTTGTTTAAAACTCAAAACAAACAATCCACAGAAGAATAAAAAAAAAAAGTTATTTACACATGTAGAATAAAAAAGGGAAAAAGAAAAATGTTTTTCTCTAAACTTAGCTTTTCTTATAAAACTTTGGTTGTTTTATACTTAAAAATTTTTAACTTCTTCTTCTGTACTCTTTAAAAGTATGGCGCATCACATTCAGTTAAGTGCTTTGTCTTTTTTTCTTGTCACACAAAAGACGCACACAAGGCTCAAAAGGCACAGTTTAAAACCTGCGCCTTCTACACCTTTAAAAATGACAAGGCTGATCACCCAAACCCGGGAAAAATGTTTGGGGAAGGAAACTGAAATAGTTGGGAAAATAACAATTCAATTCAACATGGGGTTATAGGAACCTCCCATAGATTACTAAAAAAAAAACATTTATGTATCTTTATGAAAAGAAATGGCTCTTACACTCCTCAATAAGGCAGCAGGTGACAGGCGAGTGCAGGCCCGGGGCGTCGGGCCCTTTACTCCCTCCCCCTGCTGGCTCACTTGACACTGAGGTGACTGTGAGGGGAAATGAAAAGGACGACTGGGGAAGGTCAAATGAGGTTTGATGTCCACAAATTTAAAAGTAGGGGGTTTCTGCTTTAAGACTGACATTTGTGAATATTTTTTTGAAGTCTCATTAGCAGCGGGTCTCACCTCCTTTCAGAACACAATTAATACTTCAAAAACAGCATTGTGCTCAATTCTAAAAACAAAAAACTTAAACCTTTGATAAAAAAAATTTTACAATACAATAATCCCGTTTATTTTTTTATAGCCCAAAATCACACAGGAAGTGCCGTGGGCTTTAACAGGCCCTGCCTCTTGACAGCCCCCCGCTTTGACTCTCTAAGAGACCCAAAGGGAAAACTCCCAAAAAAAAACCCGAAGAAAAAAGGAAGGGAAAACCCTTTGGGAAAAGGCAATTCAAAGAGGGCCCCTTTCCAGGGTAGGTTGGGCGTGCAGTGGGTGTCAATAGGAGGGTCCCAAAACAATCAATACACAAAACATTGCATTTGTATGTATTTAAATTTCTGCCTACCTCCCCCATTGATTCCTTTTTTATAGTCACATCACAAATTTTTTGGGTTTTTTTCTTCTTTTTATTTGTTTGGCTGCTGGTTGTTGTAAAAGGGACCATGGCTCCTGCTATTTCATACACTTGAAAAGTGTTCCAGTTATCTTAATTTTAAAACATTTAAAAATCTAAAGACCCAATACAGAGGTGTTTTACTCATTTTATGTATATTGATATTTTTTTATCTTTGGGAAAAAAGGGGAAAGCTTCAATTGGGGATTTGAACACAAATGTGTTTTTTAGTGATCATTAACAAAAAACCTGGGGGTTTATATCCTTTTGTTTAGATAAACCTCAACATGTTGATTTCAAACCGTGAAAGTTCTTTTGTCAAGTGGGGGTCACTAATCCAGACAATGCCGTGACTTTCCCTCCCGATCCTAAATTTGATTTACTTCATCGTATTTCCCCGACTGTGATGTCTGTTCAAATTTAAATCCTTTTAAATTTCACACAGCTGAAGTCATTTTTCCTTTTAAATTTTATGACTTTGCTCTCTGGGTCGGGGTTCCGTCTCAGGTTTCTCCCAAATTTTCACTGGGGCTTTACTTTAGGGTTCCCCGGCTCTTCCTCTCCCTAAACAGGCTGACGAGTTTTCAGGTTACACAATCTATTACCCATGATGAAGTTGTTGAAAGTGTCTCCCCCCCGAATTTATTTGTGTAGAGATGCCATTGGGCCCAGTAATTTTTTTTTTGGGTGTATTGATGCCCAAAACACAAGGAGAGGGACAAAATAAAAAAAAATCAAATACAACACATTTAACGTGATTTTTTTATTTTAATATCATTTTACTTACTATCAAGGCCCCCGGCAACCGACATCAGTAAAAACTCCCCGGGAGGTTGTGCCTGATTTCTCCTTTTGGGAAATTTTAATATTAAATTTTGCCCCAAAAATCCCGCGTCTTTTAAAAAAGAACAGTGTTATGACAATTTTTCTACGTTAACTGACAGTGCACAACCCCCTCCATCCACCAGAACCCCACTTTGTATTTTTTAAAAAGATTTATTATGTCATTTTGTCAGAACAGAGGGATTTAGCCCCACCACCTCTTGGGGGACCATCTTGAAACTGACAAAACACTCAAAAAGGGAAAAACGATTTTCCTGTCAGGGGGAATTTGGGAGATCTTTTGCTTTTGTGTTTTGGTGTCCGGGATGTCAGCTGCGACGATTCCTAAAAAAGGGGGATGCTCCTCTTGTTTTCCCTTCCTCGGTAAGGTACCGAAATTCTTAACATATCCCGGGGGGGACATAATAGATCCCCGAACCCTCTGCCGAGGGGCATAAATTGGATTATACTACCCCTGGTATCCAAATTTCCCCTTAAAACAAACAAAATTAGAAGCATCATGGGGAAATGGTAGGGGTCATCGTGCATATCCCTAAGGGGGCCAAAAGGGGTGCCCCTTTATCTCCCGAGTTGTTCAGGGGGGTTGAAGTGGCCCTCACAGTAATGCATCTTGTCGTAAACGATTGTTGAAACTGAAGCTTTATGGAGTTTATTACACTTTCTCGTGTCTTTGTTTTTATTAACAGTCTTTGGAAATCTTTTTGTCATCATTTCTATTTCTCATTTTGTTCAGCTGCACACTACTAATCT
Source organism: Polypterus senegalus (assembly GCF_016835505.1). NCBI lineage: Eukaryota > Metazoa > Chordata > Cladistia > Polypteriformes > Polypteridae > Polypterus > Polypterus senegalus. The sequence goes on from NW_024378299.1 coordinate 75,872, forward strand.
TCTAATCCTTTCACTTGCAGCGGCCGATTTCTTAGCAGGTTTCTTTGTGATGCCCTTTTCTCTCACTCTCCTAATTACTGGTTGCTGGTACTTTGGAGGTCTTATTGTTATTGTATCAGGCACTTGCAAATATTCTTAACACAGTAGTTGTATATAATGTGGTTTTAATATCCATTGATCGCTACATTGCTGTCTGCCATCCTTTCTTTTACAGCTCAAAATAACTTTGACTGTTGAAAAATATCAGCATTGCTGCAGTGTGGCTGTTTGCACTTTTCATTACAGTCATAGGTTTATGTTTGGAGTGATATTGTAACAGAGGTATGTGAAGGATCTTGTGGAGTATTCTCTTATGATGAAATGATCACTTTTATTTTACTCATAACTTTTTTTATTCCTTTTTCACTGATGATTTTTTTCTATATAAGAATATTTGTTGTTGCAAGAAGCCATTCAAGAGCCATCAACTGTATGATAGAAAAGAGACAAACTGAGGAGGTGAGTGACAGAAAATATCAAAACCCTGAAAGAAAAGCCAAAAACATTAGGAGTAGTCGGGGTTTTATTATCTGCTGGCTGCCTTTATGTGTACAATTTTTATAATGATAGTATTAACATCATCACAATTTCATCAGGAATGTCTTTGAAGTTGGCAGTGAGTAACTTTGTGTTAATCCAATTTTTACGATTTCTTTATTCCTGTTCAGAAAAGCACTGAAATCCTGAGGGTAAAATATTTAGTCCAGCTTCTTCAGTGCTCAATTTACTGTAAATGATGAGGAAAATACAAATGTAATGTTCAGCACTTAAATGTTTTAAATGATTTGTAAATTATGCCTTTGCTCATTTTTCATATTAGCAGTGCAATACTTGGACATATTTCTTAACAATACAATCATTTCATATTCACTGTATTGTTGTGAAGGCTGTTTTTGTTGAAATTGTTCTTTATTAATGTGGAGTGTACACTGTTTATGATTAGCTTATTTCACTACAGTTATTTTCATAAATCTTTCTTATTTGAATTGTAATAAACAGCACTGAAAATTTTGGAGACTCCTGGCAATTCATTAAAACACTTCAGAGTTTCTTGTTGACTTTATTGTTAATTTTTTTACATTGTAAAATGATTATTACTATTTCCATTATTTTGAGAGAATTATTTATTTTAATATGAATTAAGTAATGTGCTGAATTTTACCCAATATCTGGAAATATAAAATCTTTTAATATAATTTGCACTGACTTTCAGATTTCATTAACTAAAAACTCCATAGCTGAGCTCAGACACGTCAAATTCTGTTCAGCTTTGGTCAGTCGGTGGAGATTTGTTTAAGAGTCAAATTCTATCAAATGTTCCTTTATTGTTTTAGTTATGTATCATAGTAAATGTTTCATTTTAATCATGAAGTTAATGTTAACCTGCACTCTTTGAAGTCGCGAGGAGAGTAAGCAGTTCTAGCACGGGTAAAATGCAGATTAATGAAACCTCTCAGTCCAAAAAGTCCATTTTAAAATATTTTGTGAAAACTCAAAGCAAACAATCCACAGAAGAATAAAGAAAAAAGTTGTTACACATGTAGAATAAAAAGGCAAAAAAAAGAAAAAATGTATCTTCTCTAAACTTAGCTTTTCTTATAAAACTTTAGTTGTTTTTATACTTAAAGATTCTTAACTTCTTCTTCTGTACTCTTTAAATGTATGATCACATTCAGTTAAGTGCTTTGTCTTAATTGTTCTTGTCACACAAAAGACGACACAAGGCTCAAAAGGCACAGTTTAAAACCACGCCTTCTACACCTTAAACATGACAAGGCTGATCACTACCTGAGAATAATGTTTAGTCAGAGAAGCTAGAAATAGTTAGAATATAACAATTCAATTCAACTTATGGGGTAACAGGAACCTCCCATAGATTATGCACTAACATTTAATAAAACATTTATGTATCTTATGTAACTAGAAATGGCTCTTACACTCCTCAATAAGGCAGCAGATGACAGACGAAAGTGAGATCGAGCAGTCGGCCTTCACTCCTCACACTGCTGGCTCACTAAATGACACTGAGGTGACTGTGAGGAACTGAAATGGACGACTGAGAAGGTCAAATGAGGTTTGATGTCCACAATTAAACGTAGGATTTGCTGCTTTAGACTGACATTTGTGAATATTTGTGAAGTCTCATTAGCAGCAGCTGCTCACCTCATACAGAACACAATTAATACTTCAGAGAACAGCATTGTGCTCAATTCTAGAAAAACAGAGAAACTTAAACCTTGATAAAGAAATTATACAATACAATAATCCAGTTTATTTTTGTATAGCCCAAAATCACACAGGAAGTGCCGAATGGGCTTTAACAGGTCCCTGCCTCTTGACAGCCCCCAGCTTTGACTCTCTAAGAAGACAAGGAAAACTCCCAAAAACCTTGTAGAGAAAATGGAAGAAACCTTGGGAAAGGCAATTCAAAGAGAGACCTTCCAGGTAGGTTGGGCGTGCAGGGTGTCAATAGGAGGGGGTCAATACAATACAATACACAAACATTGCATTTGTATGTCAGTAATTGTCTGCCTACCTCCACATTGATTCCTTTGATAGTCACATCACAAATTGTTCAGGTTTTCTTCTTCTTTCATTTGTCAAATGGCTGCTGGGTTCTTGCAGAGCACCATGGCTCCTGCTATTTCATACACTGAAAGTGTTCAGTTATCTTGGTAAGACATTTAAAAATCTAACGACCCAATACAGAGGTGTATACTCATTCATGTATATTGATATTTTATATCTTTGAAATGAATGCTTCAGTGAGGTTTGAACACAAGTGTCGCTTTCAGTGATCATTAACAAAGACCTGACGTTTGATATCCGGGGTGTTTAGATAAACCTGCATGTTGATTTCAAACACGTGAAAGTTCTTTGTGTCAAGTCTGTCCCCAATCCAGACAATGCCGGGACTGTCCACCAGATCCTAAATTTGATTTACTTCATCGTATTTCCTGACTGTATGTCTGTTCAAGTGAAATGCCATTATATAAAAAACACACAGCTGGGAAATCATTTTGCTGTTAAATTCCTTGACTTTGCTCTCTGGTGCCGTTCTCGCCTCCAGGTTTCTCCAATTTGCACTGAGTTTTTCTTTATTGATTCCCCTGACGGCTCTTCCCCTCCAACCACAGGCTGACGAAGTTGCAGGTTACACAATCTATTACCCTGATGAAGTTGTTGAAAGTGTCTCCTTCCCAGAATTCTATTTATTGGCCAGATGCACCCTTTGGACTAGTAATTTTTTTTGGGTGTATGATGCCAAACACAAGGAGAGACAAATAAAAACATCAAATACAACATTGTAAGGGTTTATTATGTTTAATATCATTTCTTACTATCAACAAGAACCGAATCAGTAATAACTCCACCCAGGAGGTTGTGCCTGGGTTTGTCTTGGGAAATTTTAATATTAATTTATACAAACATCAGCGCCTTTTAAAAAAAGAACAGTGTTATGACAATTTACTTACGTTAACTGACAGTGCACAACCCACTCCATGCCACCAGAACCCTACTTTTTATTTTAAAAAGATTTATTTGTCATTTGTTGAACGTGGGGGGCGATTAGCACACACCCACCCCCTTGGGTGACCATCTTGAAACTGACAAAACACTCAAAAGGATAAACTTTGATTTTCCTGTCAGGGAATTAATGAGGAGATCTGTTGCTTTTTTTGTTTGGTGTCTGGCATGTCAGCTGCGACAGATTCCTAGAAAAGACCATGCTCCTCTTGTTCCATTCCTCTGATAGATATACGAAATTCTGAACATATCAGGGTGTACATAATAGATCCTCTCGAACCCTCTGCCCGAGGACATAAATTGGATTATACTACATGGTATCCAGAGGCTATCCCCTTAAAACAAACAAAGTCCAGAAGCATCGCATGGGAACTGGTAGGGGTCATCGGCATATCCCATAGGGGACCAAGGGATGCCGTTTATCTCAGAGTTGTTCAGGGAGGTTGCCAAATTTCTCCAAATCAGGCACATTAAAACTCATTCTCAGCCTGATGGTCAAGTCGAACAGCTTAATAAGATGCACAACCAAATGCTTCTCAAGGTGGGTTTGTACCTCATTTTTCTGAGAGGGCTGTGACCTTGACTGACCTGACAAAGAAGAGGGATCCTAACAAGGATCAGTTACTACCCCTCTTGCTATCTGCATACCAAGACGTCCCACAAGCCTCTACAGTTTTTTCACCTTATGAATTTTTATATGGGTAACAACCCCAGGGTTTAGTGGATATATTAAAGATCGATAAAAAATTGAGGTGCCCCATTCCAAAAATACCTTCAAATATATCACACAATTATGTAATATATTTGGTAAAATCAGACCAATACCAAGAGCTTATATGGAACATGCACAATCAGCCCAAATCTGTACCCATGATAAGATGCTCCTAGAGTTTGCTCCCAGAGATTGGGTCACGCTTCTTCCACGTCCTATTCCAAATTTTTGGTTCACTGGCAAAGGTGCATGAAATTAAGGAAAGGAAGGGGCTGGTTGACTATTTGGTTAAACAACTCAAACAATGATGAGAGTTCAAAGCAGATATCCTGTCTGTCTGAGAAGTGATAAATGAAAGACCTGGTCGGACCTCTCTGATTGAACGACATTATAACTGACCCAGGGATAGTTGTCCAAGAATGCCCGTAAACACTCCCCGAAGCAGAATGAGCAGAAGTGGAACTTAAGGTCAAACAAATGCTGGATCTAGGAGTGATTGGAGAAAGTTTTAATCCCTGGTCCAGTCCTATTGTTTTGCTCCCAAAGACTGATGGCAGTTAGCACTTTTGCAATGACTTATGTCAGCAAGTTTCTGTATTGATGCATATCTGATGTTTTGAGTGCACAAACTCATCAAGCAACTCAAAACAAGCATGATATTCGACCATCCTTGACATGAGAAAAGGGTATGGCTGATGATATGTAAACACAGGCACGCATTTAAAGGAACATCCACAAAAAGTGTGTATTTTACACGAATTCATT
>NW_024378300.1:0-1431 GCF_016835505.1 Polypterus senegalus
TCTTGACCCCTCTGCCTTTGAAAATTTTAGACCCATCTCTAACCTGCCCTTCTTAAGTAAAATTCTAGAGAAGGCAGTCATTATGCAGTTAAATGACCACCTCAATAAACCTGCTATTCTTGATAAATTTCAGTCAGGCTTCAGAACAAATCACAGCACAGAAACTGCACTCGATAAAGTAGTAAATGACTTGCGAGTGAACGCAGACAGAGGCCATTTATCTGTTCTCATCCTCTTAGATCTGAGTGCTGCATGTGACACCACTGATCATAATATTCTTAGAAATCGCCTTAGTCAATGGGTGGGCCTCTCTGGCAGGGTCTTAAATTGGTTTGAATCCTACCTGGCAGGTAGAAAATTCTTTGTGAGTTGTGGTAATCAAATCTCAAAGACACATGATATCCGATATGGTGTTCACAAGGCTCTATCCTGGGTCCTCTGTTATTTTCAATCTATATGCTTCCGTTAGGTCAGATTATCTCAGGGCACAACGTGAGTTACCACAGCTATGCTGATGACACACAGCTGTACTTATCAATAGCACCTGATGACCCCGACTCTCTCGATACACTAACACAATGTCTTACTGGTATTTCTGAATGGATGAATAGTAATTTTCTCAAACTAAATAAAGAGAAAACTGAAATTTTAGTATCTGGCAATAATGGATTCAATGAGGTTATCAGAAATAAACTTGATGCATTAGGGTTAAAAGTTAAGACATAGGTAAAAAATTTAGGGATAACCGTTGACTGTAATCTGAATTTTAAATCGCATATTCATCAGACCACTAGGACAGCATTTTTTCACTTAAGAAACATAAGTAAAGTTAGACCTCTTATATCATTGAAAGATGCTGAGAAATTAATTCACGCTTTTGTTTTCAGTAGACTAGATTACTGTAACGCACTCCAAAAAAGACATAAATCACTTGCAACGAGTGCAGAATGCAGCTGCTAGAATCCTAACTAGGAAAAGAAAATCCGAACACATTTCTCCAGTTTTGTTGTCACTACACTGGTTACCTGTGTCATTCAGGATTGACTTTAAAATACTGCTTATGGTTTATAAAGCCTTAAATAATCTCGCTCCATCTTATATATCAGAGTGTCTGACACATTATATTCCAAATCGTAACCTTAGAACTTCAAATGAGTGTCTCCTTATAATTCCAAAAGCTAAACTTAAAAGAAGTGGTGAGGCGGGCCTTCTGCTGTCATGCACCTAAAATCTGGAGTAGCCTGCCAATAGGAATTCACCAGGCTGATACAGTGGAGCACTTTAAAACACTGCTGAAAACACATTACTTTAACATGGCCTTTTTATAACTTCACTTTAACTTAATCCTGATACTCTGTATGTTCAATTCTTCATAATAACTATTCACAGTGGCTCCAAAATCCATACTGACCCCAACTCTCTCTTCTGTTT
>NW_024378301.1:0-29609 GCF_016835505.1 Polypterus senegalus
GATAGACTGTCCAAATCTAGGTGTCAAACCCTGTAGAGTCTTCCCAGGAACACATGACTTTAATTGATGTCAAACTGGCTTCTACAAAATATAAATGAAGGTCGAATACTGATCGATTGAGAGATTTCATTTTCTGATTATTAATAAATTTGGAAACCTTTGGAAACAAGTTTCACTTTGTCATTATGGGTTATTGAGTGTAGATTGATAGCAGTTAAAGTAAATTTATAACACAATAAAGTGTGCAGAAAGTAATCAGTGAATACTTTCTGAATCCACTGTATGAGGGTACCCAAAAATAACGGAATCTATACCTGGTGCTATCTAGGCGTAGAATTTTGCGTTAGATGCAGCATACTTACATTATTCTGTGGCACTCTGCATTGTTCATACAGCATTCCGTGTCGGTTTTTCTTGGTGCTTATTAAACGTGTTCTGAGATTTTTGTGATGGGTGATCATAAAGAACAGCGAGTCTGCGTTAAATTTTGTTTTCCTTAGGGGCAGCTTTCTCACCCTTTAAGTATTTGTGACTTCGAGTTTTCATAACAGTTTTGATTAAGCCCTCCTAACATTTTTTGAAATGTAGATGCATATTTTATTATACCTACTTAACTTTTTATCAATTTATCTAACTCTATATTTATTGTTCTTGTATCAGAATGTAATTTAAGTTAATTTGTTTTGGTTTCAACTGATGCTTTTTTCATATTTTTGATTCTTGTTTTCTTTTTCACATCTTCGTTGCCCCCTTTTTGTTACTTAGCCCTAGGGCACCCTAGGTTGAGAACCACTGTCTTAAGAAAACAGCTGCTGAAACTGTACTGATGCTTGAAACTGCTTTACAGAGGAAGCTTTAAGTAAAACACAGGCCTACAAGTGGCTTCGTTTCAAATGAGGGAAATGTCACTTAAGACCAACCAAGATCTGGCTGACCTTCCACAATTAGGAATGACGTAGTCTTGAAAAATTCAAATGCAATTTACGAAGATCATCCTCGGACTATTGAAGAGATTTCTGAGTTGATTGTGTGTTTAGGGAGTTCTTGCCACCTTCCTATCTTGCTCTGTGTGACTTTTTCTTGTTCCCATATTGAAAAAAGAACTCAAAGGAAATTGTTTTTTTGTAAAATCACTGCAGGCATTGGACAACTTCCTCTTCAGCAATTTACCAAATCATAGGAATAAGTGCATTCATTCACGTGAGAGTACTTTGAAGGAGACTAAAGTTCCAGTAAGTAAAATTATTAAAACAATTTCTTTTTCAGTTCCGGTTATTTTTATACAAATGGGTGAATTCAGTCAATCAGTCAGTCAGTTATTTTCCAACCCGCATATCCTAACACAGCACACTCATTTGGGACAATTTCAGATCACCAATGCACCTGACCTTCCTGTCTTTGGACTGTGGGAGGAAACCAGAGCACTTGGAGGAAACCCGCAGAATCATGGGAGAACATGCAAACTCCATAAAGGGAGGACCGGGGAAGAACCAGGTTTCAATAAATCAAAATGATTTCAATACACTTCTTTTGTTTCTCTTTTTAAAAAACCTATTTGACAAAATGGATTCCTAAGCTTTGTTTAAAAAGTTCAACGCTCAGTTGCTACCTTAAACCAAACCTTACCTGCTGGAGCTGTCCCTGGTGCCCTCCGAAGAAGATCTGCTTGTGTTTGGAAATGGAGGAAGTCTTGTAGAAGTCAACCAGCTTGTTAAGGGAGGGAATTTTTCTGTCCAGAGGAAATAGTTTCCTTTGCCATCTTTCATCACTTTGAAATGCTGCACGTCTAAGTCATGTCTGAAACACAGCAAATGAATACACAGATTCAATATAGAAATCTTTACAGTCCAATGAAGATACAATACACAGAATCAATTTATGAATCATCTGAGTATTATACAAAATTTTGGTAACCTCAGCACTAATATACTGCTCAAAAAATTAAAGGAACACTTTTAATCAGAATATAGCATCAAGTCAATGAAACTCTGGGATATTAATCTGGTCAGTTAAGTAGCAGAGGAGGTTGTTAATCAGTTTCAGCTGCTTTGCTGTTAATGAAATTAACAACAGATGCACTAGAGGGCAACAATGAGATGACCCCAAAACAGGAATGGTTTAACAGGTGGAAGCCACTGACATTTTCCCTCCTCATCTTTTCTGACTGTTTCTTCACTAGTTTTGCATTTGGCTACAGTCAGTGTCACTACTGGTAGCATGAGGCGAAACCTGGACCCTACAGAGGTTGCACGGAAATCCAACTTCTCCAGGATGGCACATCAATGTGTGTCATTGCCAGAAGGTTTGCAGTGTCTCCCAGCACAGTCTCAAGGGCATGGAGGAGATTCAGGAGACAAGCAGTTACTCTAGGAGAGCTGACAGGACCATAGAAGGTCCATAACCCATCAGCAGGACTGGTATCTGCTCTTTGGACAGGACAAACAGGATGAGCATTTCCAGAGCTCTACAAAATGACCTCCAGCAGGCCACTGGTGTGAATGTCTCTGACCAAACAATCAGAAACAGACTTCTTGAGGGTGGTCTGAGGGCCCAACGTCCTCTAGTGGGCCCTGTGCTCTATCAGCGCAGTGGAGCTCGATCGGCATTTACCATAGAATACCAGGAATTGTCAGGTCCACCAATAGCACCTGTGTTTTCACAGATGAGAGCAGGTTCACCCTGAGCACATGTGACAGACGTTGAAGTGTCTGCAGAAGCCATGGAGAATGTTATGCTGTCTGTAACATCATTCGGCATGACCAGTTTGGTGGTGGGTCAGTGATGGTCTGGGGAGGCATATCCATGGAGGAACGCACAGACTTCTACAAGCTAGACAAAGACACCTTGACTGCCATTAGGTATCAGGATGAAATCCTTGGACCCATTGTCAGACCCTACGCTGGTGCAGTAGGTCCTGGTTTCCTCTAATGCACGACAATGCCCGGCCTCATGTGGCAAGAGTATGCAGGCAGTACCTGGAGGATGAAGGAATTGAAACAATTGAATGGCCTTCACAATCCCTGACTTAAACCCAATAGAACATCTGTGGGACATTAAATTTCGGTCCATTAGGCGCCAGGTTGCTCCTCAGACTGTACAACAGCTCAGGGATGCCCTCATACAGATCTGGGAGGAAATGCCACAAGACACCATCCGTCGTCTCATTAGGAGCATGCCCCGACATTGTCAAGCATGCATACAAGCTCGTGGGGGCCACACAAGATACTGAAAAGCATTTTGAGTAACAGAAATTAAGTTTTGAAAAAATGGACTAGCCTGCCACATCTTCTTTCACTCTGATTTTAGGGTGTCTACACAATTGAGCCCTCTGTAGGCAGAAAACTTTTATTTCCATTAAAAGACTTGGCATCCTTTTGTTCCTAAGACATTGCCCTGTCGTTATTTGTATAGATATCAACTTCATATTGAGATCTGATGTATCTAATGTGTTTCTTTAAAGTGTTCCTTTAATTTTTTGTGTGCAGTGTATCTTATTTTAATGGATGGGGTGTTACATTTTACAGATGTGCCTCAAATAAATACATGAGAAAACTCTTCTGGTCTAGTGTCTAAAGAACTGGACATTAAATAATAAAGTTGCCACTTCAATCAAGAGTTTACTTGACCTTCCTGTACTTCAGTTATAAATTAAAAAAATACATGTGAATATCAATAGTTTAGCTTGTCACTTTCATACTTCTAAAGCTTTTCTTATGTTGTTCACCACAGACAGGAACCATTAGCTATTGTAATGTGTTATCCAAAGCAATGACAGCACCCAAAACTTTAACCCCACAGAGAGTGAACATAAGGTAGAAATAAATTAGCAAAGGAATAAGGAGGACTTAAATCATTTTTCCATTATCTACCTTAATAATAATACTAATACATTTGATTTATATACAGTAGCACCCTTACTCCATAGATGTTAAACGCCTGTCTGTTCCATGAGGTCCTAAGCTTCTCTCTCTTTTAGGATTCGTGGTTTTAGCATATTTTATACTGTGAGAGATGGCCGGCAGTTAATCTCGGCCAACACCCCCAGGACACTAGATGGAGTCCTCCCTGCAACATGGAGGTGCCCTAATTCCTGCAGGGCATCATTACACAATGGAGTTTGGCTTCACAGTCCTGTTGGATACGTGGGGCCCGCCAGGGACGCTGAGGGAGGCACAGGGATTTATATTTTCCTCATAGCCTGGAAGTACTCCCTAGTCATGGGGACGGAAGAAATGAAGAAAAGAAGAGTTTTCATCTGACCGGAGTGCTATGGAATCACATGGACTGAAGGACAGAAGCACTCCGTGTCGAGCACTATTAAGGGACTGTGGAAACCCAGCAGACTGAGCCGGAGTTGGGAGGAGTGTGGAGCTGCTGGGTGGAGAGGAGGATTGATGTATTGTTGATATTGATTTATTATTGTATATTGTGGAGGTGGAGGTGTTTTGTGCACATTATTCAAGAAATTAAAATTATTTCTGGGGCTTTTACCTGGTGTCTGGACGTGTTGGTTCGGGTTTGGAGGCGACAGCACCTATGTCACAATATTTTACTAACTTGAATTTTGGAATTATTACCCATTTACTTTTTCACTAGCCCTGGTAGCTATCCAAAGACAAGCATTAATACTTAAAAATATTTACCACCTTTTGCTCTCTGTGTAATTTCATCCCTTTACTTCTGTATTCATGTTTTGTCTGAACCTTTCTTCACTGGCCTACCATTTTAAAACGTATTCCCCGTTTTCTCAGACTCAGTCCGGTTTGGCATTTGCCGCCTTTGAAGGCAACTCAGCAACCCCTCATATGTCCCTCGTGTTGTCTCCACGTTGCACTTCCTCTTTGTTGTGTTACCAAAGCCTAACTGACCAATCACACCAAAGCCAAACAGGCCAATCCAGATTGCTCTGTGGGTCAGGACACACAACCTCAGTGCTTTATTATATAGTAGATATTTTATTATGGTGACATTACATGGCCACCCCTGTCTCCTTTGTGCACTGTTATTTTTTAGATAGCTGTTGCCAGTTTGTGACTATCTTTGCATGACCATGGTCATGTTTTCACAATTCCCCTTTCCAGTCGACAGAGGTGTTTATATACTGTCCAGCTTTATATTCCATCCTGAGGCTACTGCAGAAACAATTTTTCTGATGTTTGTCCCGTTTGAGAGGAGCTTCTTTAGAAATCCTTGAGGCGGTCACTGCAGAGCTCCCCCATTTTTAGCACTGGTACTGATTTAATAGCCCAGCCACCCTTAGACTACATCCACACTACCACATTTAATTTAAAATGAAAATGTTCTCCATCCACAATATTGTTCTCCCCCCATTTACAAAGTATCCCATCTATGTTATCCATAAACACAAATGCCTACACTGGGCATGTGTGCATAGGTAAAAAAAGGAAAAGGCTGTGTCCTCCACGCTAGACATTCATTTGCAGTTTGTATTTACATGGAGAACAGCAATGGAATTGCTATTGGAGCAACACTCAGTAAGTGTAAGGTGAACAACACTCGGAGAAAATATAAAAGAGCAGCATCCAGTCATGCAAGGGCACACAATAAGAACAAAACCAATCTGAGAGTCAGCATTTTCAAAGCTTTCTGTCTTCGCCCTTTTTACATTGCAAAGATGAGCCAAAGCATTTTCAAAGTATATGGCCCTCTGGGGTGAGTGTTTTTCAAAAGTCTCCAATTTTTAGGGTTAAAAAACAGCAGGGTGGTGTGGACAAAAGGTGAAAACAGAGACTAATCTCTGCATTTTTAAATGAGAATGCTGTAGTGTGGACATAACCTTGTGTTCTTAACCTCACCTGTTTATTTTAATGGGGCACATAGCTGCACCCTTGCCAAGTGGGTGCCCTGTACCCAAACCCGGGCAGTTTGAAGGAATTCTCCAAGATCTCATTCCTCTCCATGACTACTTTCTGTCTGACTAAAAGACTAATCAGCAAATTACAGCTACGGGGCTTTAGTTCCCTTATATTTGGGAAACTCATCTTCAGTAGCAGTGTCAACATAAAATGATTAATTACAATGCAAAGCCAACTTTGACTCACTTTATAACAATATAAATCCCAAATACAATATTTTGGGTGATAAGGCATTCTCAGGACAGTCCACTCAAAAGCCTCAATGCTCAATATTATTAGTAAATTATACTAAATTATACAGGACGATATACGGGATACAATGTTTCACACAGCACCTTATGCTGACTTATGTTGAGGTTTAATCAGCAGCCACATCCTTTGACTACGAAACCAACAACTGTGCCAAAACGTCTGCTGGTTTATTCAGTCAGTAATAAAAGCTGCAAAAAAAACTTTGAATGGAAGCTACTGCCAAATTTAGCTTAGATCAGTTATAGTAATTGGCTGAAATTTACAAGGCAGACATTCTTTTATTACTGAGGAAAGTGCAGAATCTTTAGGACATGAAAAGACAATATTTGTTTTTAAAAACCACAGATCAGATGTCATTTGTGCTCATTACTACATTGAATCTCAACATGGAAAGCATGGTGATTTAAACTTCTGAGACAAATTCAGAGAAGTGAGATTGCTTGGTTTGGACATCTGCAGAGGAGAGATGCTGGGTATATTGAGAGAAGGGTGCTAAGGATAGATCCCAGGCAAGAGGAAGAGAGGAAGGCCTAAGAGGAGGTTTATGGATGGGTGAGAAGAACATGCAGGTGAAAGGTTGTGACAAGAACAAGATGCAGGACAAGAAGATGGGGAAAAAAGATGATCCGCTGTGGCACCCCTAATGGGAGCAGCTGAAAGAAGAAGAAGACTAAAATAAGCAAAATTGATCTTTGTAGAATAAGTACTCAGTCAACACTTTATTCGGTCCCTAATCAGTCACTACAGGCTTTTTTAAAACTAGAATTACCCAATACAAAAAACTTAGATCGTCCACCTTAAATCCCTTTTCACCTCTCTGTCAATCTTTTGTCCTTTAAATGTGTTGATAAGCAGCAAACAACAAGCAGCCTGCTATCACATCCCCACCGTCACACAAGTTTTCTCAGCTCAAGTCTGTTTACCTGTGTGTCAGTTGTTTAGAGTTGTATAGAGTTAGAAGACAACAAAATGACACCTTTTATAAATACTATATCGTATTTGGAACACATGCATTTCATGTGTGTTCCATGTCTACAACGATCTATGTCAGGGTGCCACACTTTTCAGCTTCTGAGCTACTTTTATAATGACCAGGTCAATATGATCTACCTACATTAAAATGCTCTCTCTCTCTCTCTCTATACGATATATATCTGAGTATCGGAGGTGGGTAGTAATGAGTTACATTTACTCTGTTACATTTACTTCAGTAACTTTTAAAAATTGCACTTCTAGAGAGGTTTTACTGCACCATAGTTTTTACTTTTACTTGAGAACATTTGTGATGAAGAAACGCTTACTCTTACTCCGCTACATTGGGCAACACTCAAATCAGTTACTTTTTTTCCATTAGATAAAGTCTGACAGACAATTTTCAGTCTGCTCTGTAGCGTATGCTGTGTTGTGCACACGCCTTCCATTGCGCCTCAACTGCATTTTAATTCTCTCCTTCTCTTGTCACGCTTTGGGTCACAGATTTGCACAGAGACACAGAAGGTCGAGAAAAAGAAGGATTTTTATTCAGACACCGCAAACACATGAGCTTAAACGTGCTCCATGACAAGTCAGATATAACAGTTCCGCTAGGAGCAGAGAGAGATAAAAGCAAACAATCAATTCCCAAACTAACAGGCCATGAAGGCTTATAAGTCGGCGGAGTACCGCACGAGGCTTGTATTACGCGTTATAGTGCAAGGATAAGGAGCAATGTGTAGTCAGTGTTTCAGGGTTTGTGGTTTTCCCAGGGGCGTCTGTCTCTATTTGGGGTGCGATCAGCCCTCCAGCTCACACCCTCCCCCTCAGCTTTATTCACATTCCTGTGAATCAAGCGACTCTCTGTACTAGGTTCATTTAGTCGATAATACATCTGCGCTTGACGTGTTCAGAACCTGGTCGGTGCTTTACTGTGAAACTGTAAGGTTGTAAACCCAGAAACCATCTCATTAGACGAGAGTTTGTATCTTTCTGTCGGTACAACCACTGGAGTGGAGCATGATCAGTTACCAAAGTGAAGTTTCGTCCCCACAAGTAATAGCAAAGCGCTTCCACAGCCCACTTAATTGCCAAGCATTCTTTCTCAATTGTAGAATAATTGCGTTCCCTAGGAAGTAATTTCCTACTCAAATATGTGATTGGATGTTCTTCTCCATCAAAATTTGTGACAGGACTGCCACACCAAATGCACTTGCGTCTGTTTGCAAGATAAAATCTTTTGTGAAATCCGGGTTCCTTAGAACCGGGTAAGAAGACAATGCTTTTTTTAAATCGTTGAAAGAACGCGTTCGCAATTTTCTGTCCACAGGACAGGTCGGTTTTTTCTGCCTCTAGTAAGTTCTGTAAGAGGAGCAGCTCTATGTGCAAAATTTGGAATGAATTTTCTGTAGTAACCAGCGAGTCCCAGAAAGCGTACTTGTTTCTGTGTCTCAGGTCTCGGGTAAACAAGCATTTCTTCTATTTTCCTTAATTGTGGCCTAAGTAAACCCTTGCCCATAGAATAGCCTAAGTAATGAGTCTCGGACATGCCTAGTTTACATTTCTTAGGGTTAGCAGTAAGGCCAGCCTGTCTCAAGCTTTCAAGAACGGCTTGAAGCCGCTCTAAGTGTGTTTTCCAATCATTGCTAAAAATCACGACATCGCCAAGGTATGCCCCAGCATATTCAGAGTGAGGACGTAGGATCTGATCCATCATACGCTGAAAAGTTAGAGGTGCCCCGTGAAGACCAAACGGGAGTCTTGTAAATTCATAGAGTCCGTCAGGAGTCGCAAATGCCGTTTTCTCACAACTGCTAGCCTCTAAAGGCACCTGCCAATAGCCTTCGTGAGATCTAGCGTGGAGATATAGCTGCCTGACCCAGTTTTTCCAACAGTTCATCGACACGGGCATGGGATAAGCATCGAATTTAGAGACCTTATTCAAGCGCCTGAAATCGATACAGAACCGAACCGAACCGTCTTGCTTTGGGACTAATAACGACTGGGCTGCACCAGTCACTTTTACTTTCACGAATTACACCCAGTGTCAGCATCTTTTTACCTCTTCACAGACAATATTTCGCGCTTCCGGTATCCGAACGGCGGCATCTGTACGCGAACATCAGGTGCAGTGGTAATTTTATGTTTTGTAATGTTAGTCTTGCCTGGTAAATCTGAAAAGACATCAGTGTTCCGTTCTATCAAAGATAACAGTTCTGTCTTTTGCGTGTCAGTAAGATCGTTACCAATGGTAACATCGGACTGAGAAACAGCAGCCAAGGAAGTGTTAACCTCTTGTCGGTCGTGCCATTCCTTCAAGAGGTTAATGTGTAAAATCTGGAATGGTTTGCGCCGGCCCGGTATTCTAACCTTGTAATTTACTGGACTCATACGCTCCTCAATAATGGCGGGGCCCTGCCATTTAGCTAAGAATTTGTGTGGATCCGAGGGAACCAGTACCAAAACACGATCGCCAGGTTTGAACTCACGGAGCTTGCTGCGCCTATCGAAAGACGCTTCTGAGTTTCCTGTTCTCGTTGTTGGTGTTCCACAGCAATAGAGGAAAGCATAGAAATTCTGTCTTGCAACGAAATTAGTCGATCTGCAAAGCTTGGACCTTAGCTGCTCTCTTCCTATCCATTCCTCACGTACCACATCCAGGATGCCTCGCCGCCTGCCAATAACAACTCAAGGGACTCAAGCCAGTGGACGCCTGTGGTGATTCTCGCACGCGCATACAAAACAAAGGTAGGACAGTGTTCCATGTTGTGGGATCATTATGAGCAACTCGCCTGATCATCTGTTTCAATGTTTTGTTAAATCGTCGGTTAAACCATTCGCTTGAGGATGGTAAACAGTAGTACTCAATTTCTTAATAGCAAAGCTGTCACACAATTGTTTCATCACGCGAGAAGTGAAAGGTGTGCCCTGATCAGTTAAGATTTCTCTAGGGATACCAATACGAGTAAAAGTTTCACATAGTGCTTTGGCTACAGCCGAAGAGTTGGCCTTTTCAGCCAATCATTTCTGGATATCGTGTCGCATAATCAACCAACACCAGCAAATATTGGTACCCATCCTTAGTCTTAGGTAATGGTCCCACAATATCTAATCCCACACGCTGAAAGGGAACTTCCAATATGGGCATAGGACAAAGGGGAGCCGAGGAGGCTTATAAGCAGAGACGATCTGGCAGTCTGGACATGAAGTACAAAATCGCTCAACATCTTTTCCCATATTAAGCCAATAAAATCGTTTTGATAACCGGTCTCTAATTTTGTCGGCACCGAGGTGCCCCCCAAGATGTGAATGTGCCAGATGCAAAACAGCTTCCCTATGTGCTTCAGGTACCACCAGTTGTTCAATAAATTTCCCCTCCAAATGATCTGAGATCACTCTGAAAAGGCAACCGTCCTTTTCTATAAAGTGTGGGTTTTCACACCCCGAATTACGCCTTGGTAATAAGAGTCATTAGCAGGGCGAGCCTGTTTAAATGCATATTCTAATGAGCTATCAGTATGCTGCAAACGCACAAAATCTGATTGTTCGTTAACACTCGGTTTGTGTTCGAGGCGTTTGCAATCTGGGAAGATGTAGAAGGAGCAGCCCATTCTGGAAGATTGTTGGGGGTGACCTCCTCCGTCTCGCTGGAGAGATCGGGTTCAATATCTAAGTTGGGCTCTAGATTTTCCCCGCCGCTACCAGTTCTTCGTCTTGGATTTCTTCTTCTTCTCCCCCCCCACCAAGTTCATTAGTGGACTGGACTACTGGTCCCTTACATTTATTAATCAGTTTCGAAAAAGGGCATTTCTCCGTCCTATGAGTAATGGCCAAGGGCACGAGTCCAAACGGCAGACCAAACCTTAAAGTGGCGCCCTATAAGTTAAAGGAAGAAGTAAAGTCTGATAATCTTTAACATCACCATGTACACAGCGTATTTTTACAGTCTCACAGTCTCTAAGGCATTGTTCATTAAGACAGTCTCGCCTCACAATACAAAGGTCACTTCCCGAATCTAACAATGCTGAGATTTCTCTGTGTCCCAATTTCACCGGGATCAACAAGCCATCTTTTCCATCCGGATATGTAATAGTTGAGCAACAAATCTCGCCAGTCCAATCCCCATTGAATGAGCTGGAGACAAGCGACAATCTCTTGCCAAATGGCCGAGCTGATCACATCGGAAACATCTACGGTCGGCTCCGTTTCCAAAATATCCTCTCGACGTCCACCGACGCGTTCTGTAGCCTCCACGGTCTCTTGGACCCGCTGTTGCCGCTGTCTCCCCAGAAACAGGCGCCCATCTACGACTGGATTTCCGGGTCCTACCTGACCCCATTAGATTTTCAGGTCCTGCAGCTTGTCGATCGGACGAGAATGTCCTGGACGTTCGCTCACAGGTTGCGCAGCAGCGAAATCCACCGCGCTTTCTCCAAGTGGACTGTGAACCCTCTAATCGCCTGGACATAATCGTTAATGATTTAATATCATGGCGAGAAATTCATCTCAAGAACTTCAGGTATGCCGCCAGTAATATATTCACGACAACTGTTTCCATCGTCTCCTTCAAACCAACAGTGCACTTTATGTATCAAATCTTGAATTTGCGACGGATTGGGTCATCCATGTTTAGTTTCCAGTCTTTAAGTGCAAATGTTTTAGACTTCTGAAATAAGTCTTCGGCGGCATCCATCTGTGCAACCACTCCTGGTACCACTTGTCACGCTTGGGTCACAGATTTGCACAGAGACACAGAAGGTCGTAGAAAAAAGAAGGATTTTTATTCAGACACCGCAAACACATGAGCTTAAACGTGCTCCATGACAAGTCAGATATAACAGTTCCGCTAGGAGCAGAGAGAGATAAAAGCAAACAATCAATTCCCAAACTGACAGGCGCTGCGCACGGCTTATAAGTCGGCGGAGTACCGCGCAAGGCTTGTATTACGCGTTATAGTGCAAGGATAAGGAGCAATGTGTAGTCAGTGTTTCAGGGTTTGTGGTTTTCCCAGGGCCGCCTGTCTCTATTTGGGGTGCGATCAGCCCTCCAGCTCACACTCTTTCTCAGATCGCTTTTCAGAAGGAAGACAGGTTAGTAGTTTTTATGAACAGTTCGAAAGTGTCTTTCCAGATTTTCCGTCTTTGGATGAGCAATGACAAATTGACAGATCAGACAAAATGCACTTCGATTGTGACATTGTGAGAGAAAAAAATCCTCTTCCAATTCCACATCCAGCCCATAAACAACAATTCTTTTTTAAATCCTTTCTTTAATTGATATAAATTGGAAGGCCAACTAGATCACTTAGATAGCCGGAGTTTTGCATCGTGTGTGTGGGATGACCAGTGTGTTAAAAGAAAAGAGATCTCAGACTGGCCGCCCTGTATGTCAATCAAGTGGCAAATGCCATAGGGAGGATATATGATAGACTAACATTTAAAAAAAAATTATAAACTATATTTGTGCCTTTTTATTTTTTTTAACTCTGGTACTTGGTGTTGGCACAATCGCCACATGGGCAAAGTATACTGTAGCTTCTTGCAATGTTGGGAAGATACAGAAAGCTCCACAGGAGCCTCCCTCATAATTGCGATACATTTATGTGCTATAGAATGCCATGCCCAGGAGAGGCTAGGTGGTATTTTGGTCTTGCACCCATCTGTAATGTTTATTTCCTGTCCTTTTCATTGCCTTTTTAATTGCTTTTGTAAGTTTTTATCAATGAATCTAGAAAGCACTTTGAGTTGGCTTTGTGTAAAATGTGCTATTTAAATCAACTAAGCACTTTGATCTACAATCACATATGAAAAAAATAATGTCGTAGTTGATGTTTATCTTTCCATGGTATTCTTATGGTTGCTATTCTTTATTCGTTTTTATTTGCTTTCCTGAGGAGTTCCTCGGATTTCTTAATGATTATTCTGGAGTTTGTGAGGTTGAGAGTTTGATACAAATAATTATTTTGTTTTATATTAATTCCTGACAACGATGAAACATTTTAATATCTTATTGTCGTGCCATTTTGAATATTGACAGGAGATGGAGATGCCATTATGGTGAGTTTCGTGTTGTCCATTGCTTAGGCAGCTTCCCAGAGTTCTCCAAAGCCTTTTTTCAAGATGCTATTTGCGCACTCTGCAATGCAAGTCTCCAGCACATCTTGTCAGGCTGCAAGATCGCACTTTCCCAGGGCGCAAGATGGCACCACAACCAGGTCCTGAGGAAACTGGCTGAGGTGCTGGAGGGCGTCACAGGGCACACAGGACCACCACTATCAGAGGACTGTACCAGCTTCATTACGGAAGGGGGACAAAGTTACACCAGGCCAAGAGAGATGTCCAGGCCTTTTCCCTGACCAAGAGTGGAACATGAGGTTGACCTCAACAAACAGCTGAGGTTCCCACCGGAGATAACAACTACATCACTCGCCTGATATTGTGGTGTGGTCCACAAAGTAAGATCGGTGCACCCTCATTGAGCTGACCATTCCATCTGAAGGGGAGATAGAGGCCGCCTTCGAGCGCAAGAGGCCAAGTACTCGAGCTGGCTGAGAGGAGTGCAGGGAGGCGGCTGGAAGACCACCATCTACCCAGTGGAAGTGGGATGCCGAGAGGTATGTGGGGCTGTCAACCACACGCCTCCTGAGGGGACGCAGGGGTGACTGGAAGGAACCCTAAGAAAGGCCATTAAAGATCTGGCAGAAGAGAGGCAGAGAAAGGCAGCTCTGGTTGAGGAGAAAGGACAGGAGCTGGGGAAAGAACAAATAACCCCAATCAGCGGGGGTGACAGAGGGCCCCCGTCCTCCCCCCGGGGTTTTGCATTAAAGGGGGGAAAAGTTTGGGGAATGGGGGCTGAAGACCCCGGAGCTGACCCTCACGGGGGAGGTGCGACAGGCAGCAATGCCAAGCGGTTTAAACCCCCTACCCCCCAAAATCGACTGTATATAAGGTCCGTTTTTCCATTTCAGTATCTTGTTTGGGTAAATATAAAAAATTTAATCCTTCTCTGGTTTTTTTTTTTTATTTTCTGACTTAAGATTTTTTCTTGGTGAAAGACTGGTTTCAACCCCAGTGTGCTCTATTTTGATTTATTTCATCTTCAATCGGAATAAAAGTTATTCTACTTTGACAAAAAGGTACTTTTTTTGTACAGAGATAAGAAACTGCTGAAATAAGGCATAGAAGGTCTAAGAGAAAGGGAAACCCCGGGTTTAAGTTGTACCCAAGTCCAAAAGAAAAGAAAGATCAAACAAAATGAAAAAAAAACTTTTTTTTTAAAAAAACAAGAAAAGTTGAGCAAAAATCAAAGTTCCACACAAATGCTGCAAGCTATCGATTTCACAAAAAATTTTTCCTTGAAACTTGGGCGTCAACAGACATACAGTATACAGATCAAAGATAACGTCCCCTGCAACCACGGCATTTGCAGTCGACCAACTGTGGCTGCTCTGAAAACTCAAAATTAGCAGCAAAATGCAAAATAATACCATAAACATAGAAAAATATGCATTTTTCAAAAAAAAAAAAAATGAATCAAAATAGAAAAAACATTCATCAGACTGCTGTTAAATAATCTGAAATGTAAAATGATAACAGATGCCATGGTGGTCTGTGAGGAGCAGGGATGGGCAGAAGAAGCCTTAGAGGTGCTGGGGCCCAAGGGGCTGACCAACCCTATGAGGCGGTTACATCAAAGCAGCTACCTGTATTTGTGCGCTGTATTAACTTGTGTGCAAATTTAATAAAAAATAATTAACATACCGGGTTTTTCTTTCAGTATTCAGCTAAATTTTTTAAAGATAACCTAACTTTATCAAAATATAACTGATATGTCAGTCAGTCGTGTTTTCCAACCGCTTTTCCCAACACAGGGTCACAGGGTCTGCTGGAGCCAATCCCAGCTAACACAGGGTGCAAGGCAGGAAAAATCCGGCAGGGGGCTAGTCCACCGCAGAAATATAATGATATAATCTTTTTTTAAAAATGCAATTCTATTTTTAATGACAATACCACGCCCGTGCAAAAACATGAGGTGTCATGTGGAAATTGCAGGGCCTCTTCTAAGTCAAGTGCAAGTAAACTCTGTGTCTCGATATCCAGGATGTCATAGTCATAACTCATGTTGATGTCATGTCGGCGGTTATCATGTTTTGTGCATTAATATTCGGGCATGTTTATGGCCTACAAATAAAATGTAAGTTCCCACTGTTTCGACAGGAAGTGTGAAATTAACATAGAGGTATCATCATGAAATCTTTTACCGGTTTCCAGGTTCAGAGATCAACATTTTCTTGTCTTCCAATTGGAAAAAGTCTGATGATATCTTCATAGTTAATCTGGAACTGCAATGTCTTTTTGTATAGAGAAGAAAGCCAACCCAGCAATTAATGGGCTATACCTATTTTAGGAAGGATTATACATGGTGCCCCTTCACGGCAATAAAGTGGACTTTGGAATGCATATGCATAGTGGAATTTGACCTTGAAGAGGAATTTTAAAAGGATTCCACTTAGAAGCATCTCAAATATATATATATATATATATATATATAATACATATTACATATATATATATATATATATATATATATATATATATATATATATATACATAAAATATATAATTTTATATATATATATATATATATATATATATATATATATATATATATATTGTGGAGCCAACCCGGACACGAACAGGGACATGTTGTTTATCAAACCACCACGTTTATTTACAACTATTTACAATATTTGTCCTAGACCCAGTTCAATAAAAATGCACAAACCCCAAAATCACAGTCCAACAAATGCCCCTTTCGGGCCACCTCCACACCTCTTCTGCCTCGCCCCCGCTTCCACCTGACTCCAGCCTTGAATGAGGAGATCCTCTTTTATATGCTCCGGATGAGCTCCAGGTGGCCTGACACTCCCCGGCCCTTTACCCCAGCATTTCCTGGTGTGGCAGAAGTGCGGGAGGTCAGGTCCCCCAAGGCATTGGGGTGCCTCTCCTGGCGTGACCACGGGCCCACAGGGGTGGGGCTTCCATGCCCTCAACCCGTGGCCCCCAAAGCAACCAGGAAGGCGGCCCCCACGTGACCCAGGAGGCGAGACCCACATCCGTACCTCACGGTCCCGGCCCGGTCATTGCCCCTGGCATCCCTGACAAAAAATATATATATATATATATATATATATATATATATATATATATATATATATAGTGTTTCTGCTTTGGAATAAGTCCAACTTGTATCGTCCTGTTTGGAAAAAGAAAAATTTTGTTGGTATACGACCTTTGTTTGAATCATCCGTGCTAACCTTGTTTACCTCTCTCGAGAAAAGCCACGACTTAGGCCCGTAGTCGAGTTGCTAGCATTCAGTGAACAAACCTCTATAACTCTCGTGAACTTTCACGGTGTATAAAGCGGGTCCACAGCTCCTGCAAAGTCCAGCTTTAAAATAAATAATCCCCGCACTCGCAGCTTAGTGAGGGCGGGTGGTTATGGCTAAAAGGTTGTCAGGGCATTACCCATGGCGTTTCTCACCAAAGTGCACCTGTGAGGGGCCGCCACATTCATGATTGTTCCTGGGGCTGCTTTATCTTGATAAACAGAAGCGAGTTGGCTTGAAGGGGAATAAAAAAAAGGAAGCGGAGGGCGCCGGTAAAAGGCACCGGCTTCTTCTTGTTTTATTTTAATTTTTATTTTAAAGAATGCTTCCTGCTCTATTTTAAATTTGTTGTTTTAAGAAGACTTTTTTTATTGTTTTTAACCTCCACGTTTCACTTCTGATTTTATGGATTACTAGAAATGTCGCGCTTTGAGCGGTACTCATTAAAATTTTTTTAAAAAGAAAAGAAACCTTTTAAACTGAGGAAAATATGCCAAAATTATTTGTTAAGGATCTCTTTGTATACCACATTTCAGTTCGCCCTCGGTTTTTAATAGGCCAAGCTGTGCCGAGCTTACCCCTTGAGCATGCAAGTACAGTTGGCCATGTGAAAGTAATCTTGTCTCAAATCTCACAGCTTGGATTGCTGCTGTAACAATTGGTTTGAGTTTCATGGTTTGTTTCAATTCCGCAGTATTTGCAGGATTTGTGTGAAGTGACATTTGGGATCTGTCAAGCATTGTAAGCACACAACGGTTTCCTCGATAACTTCACATCCAGCTTTTGTAGTTTAAAAATTCATAAACATCAAAATGTCCCTACTGAAATCTCACCAGAATCTAAGATGTTTAAAGGCTTCATTGTCGAAGGTGTAAAATATTGGCTATTTCGGGGCACTTGAAAGTGACAAACAACAATTCAGCTGGCAGCCATCAACTCACATGCAGATGCATGGTGAAGGGCTTAAGCATTTCACTCTTACAGTGCCCCCTGTTTAGTATAATTATCTCCTGTCCCATCAGTCCACACCTTGAACCTGCCCTTCAATACATAAGACACAATTTTCCTCCGATATCAAAAGTGAGCCTGATATGGCCGCCAATATGTAACAAAGAGAATGGAAAAAGGGAGGTGCCTTAAATAAGTACGACATTGGCTTTTGGTTAGGGGAAAACCACCTCCCAAATTTGCAAGATGGGGCCATAAAAAAGAAGTTCAACATGGCGGATGTTGTCGACGTTATGACGTTATGTGTAGAATTTCGGAATGAAAACTGCTTAAGTTTTGTAAGTATGCTGTAAGGAATAAGCCTGCCAAATGTCAGCTTTCTACCTCGGAAGTTTGGGGAATTAGTGATGAGTCAGTGAGTAGGGGGTGAGTGAGTCAGTCAATCAGTCAGTGAGGGGTTTGCCTTTAATATTATAGATTTATTGGACTTTGGAGACTGCACTTTAATTTGAACACCTTGTTTTGTTAATAAAGCACTTTGCACTTTTCACCATCCCTTGCTTTCCCGATGAGGTTAGCAGTGAGGCACATTACAGTAGGGTTTAAGGGCCCCTGCAGCAAATGGGAGCATACAGCAAACCTGCATCTTTAAAGTGATTTCTGTTTTTTCATGTAATTTGAATTGATTGTTGAAAAGTATGAAGTGGCGCGTATCCGGGGACAGGGTTGTTGCTACCCGTTTCCGAGAAACCACGGTATCTACGATTGTGAAAAACAAAGATGTTATTAAAAAAGTAAAGTGAGGTAAAATTTTCATTTTTTCATCTAATTGCTTTTGTATTTATGTATTTTAGTATTAAGCAGTGTTTAAATTATTTTATACACACCCTGTCAATGTATAATATGCCAATAGCAATAGGATTTTTTCATATGAGAGTTAATCATTTTCCCATTATTTCTATGGGAAAAATTTGTTTTTATCGTCCTGTTTGGTATAAGTCCAAGGGTCTGGACAAAGTTAAGGCTTATCAGTTCCATGTATATATTATATATATACACACTGGAGAATATAACTTGACAAACTCTGACGGGACATGGGGACTTAAAATTGGGGCCCCTTAAGGCACGAGGGCTGGGTCACTCACCCCATTTGACACCCCAAAATGCTGCTCTTGGGATGGGGGGCACAAACCATTCTTTGCAAACTGATTGGTGACATTTTGATTTTTTTAGTGTGGCCAATAATCTGGGGCAGAGAGCTGTGCATGTGAGATTTTTTAAATTACTCTTTTTCCAGCTTTTCGGCAGATGTCATCCCGACATCAGACTGTACCTACTTCAGTCCTGACACAGCAGTAAAGATTTATTACCGTGATCTGTGAGAATCTTAAAGGCTACGTCACATTAACCAGGCTGAAGTGACTCAGATCCCAAATTTTGCCTTAATTGACACAAATCTGATGTTTCAGGGTGGTGTGAACAAGCAATCCCAAACTCTTCAAATCAGACTTGAGTCTCTTTAATATGTGGGCCTAGATTGGATACATTAATGGTTTTTGGCCCACGACATGAATGAGAATGGCCCGAGCTGTCAACCAGCAGCGGCAGTGTAAAAACAACAATGGAGGAGAGCTACAGCTCTGACAACAGTCACAGTCCATCCATTGCTGCATCCTTTCTCATACTCACATATCCCATGGTGCAGCAGTGTCCTCAATTGCTACAATGAGCAAAAGCTGGCCATTTGGCTTTTATTCACTTCTTGACATAATCATGTACCCCTTGAAGAACTGCTTGCCATCCTCCAGAGTAAAACGTGATGCAACAAACAACTAGTTTGTCAGATTTGTTGGTTTTAATACTAAGGATCATCTCATAAAAAAGCCGCTGCTCAGTTTTTTAAATGGTACCAGCAAGCAGGAACACGTACCCGATTTTGGTTTCCCTTCACTGGCTTCCAGTTCGTTTTTCTAATCTATTTTAAGATTCTTTATTTGTTTTAAATCCTTTAATGGTTGTGCCCCATTTATCTGTCAAAACTGCGAAAATCTGCACCCTCTCGACCTCCGGTCAGCAGACCAATAATTTTACTTGTTCCAAAAGACACGATGCAAACCTCAGAGTTAATGGGTTTTTTCAGTTGCAGCTCCAAAACTCTGGCAATTGCCATTTACGCTTAGGCGGTTCCCTTCACTTGCTGTCTTTAAGTCTTATTTAAAACATACTTTTACTCCCTGGCCTTTGACCAGTGTGAGATGGACTAACTGTGTACTTGTTTATTATGAATTTCTTCAGCTCTTGTTGTTTCTGTTTCTTTTTACCCTTGGTTTTTGTTTCTTATATGTTATGTTTTTTGTGCACAGCACTTTTGTCAGCCTTGAGTTTGTTTTAAAGTGCTTAAAATAAATCTACTTCTATATATAAAATCTTAAACCTAAAAGTTCAATGATTTTATCAACGATTTTATGTGATGTTTTTATGTCACTTTTGTCACACCTTAAATTGGTCCCATTTTTAAAACCTACATAATATTTGATATCATTCTTTTCAGAATTTATCAACTTTTAAGGTGATGTGGTTAGATTTTCTGATTCTTATTACATTTTAAATTCTAAACTAAAATATCAAGAACTCACATCCAAAGAAAAGACTTTGTGCCAAGAGATTTAACCATGCCCGGGGCCAGAAAAAAAAAACAAAGAGTAGGACAGTTGCTGTACAGGCTTTTAAATGTTCAAGTCCCAAACAAAGATGAGATAACATGGATGGCAGCGCAGGCCACAGCTGATCGAGCAAGAGGAGGAAAAAAAACTATTTGTTGCCCATTGCATCACTGTTTAAGAAGGGTTTCGAGGAGCGACCGCGCTCTTTGGGTGCCTCGCCCTCTCTTCAAAAACATGAGCGGCAGAGACCTAATGGTTGGCGGAAAGCAGGCAAGGGGGTTGGCAACCCGGGTAAAAGCGGGGTAAGCTTCCTAGAAAAAATGAATAAATGAATAAAAAAAATGTGTGCATGCATACTATTTTGGAGGATAGATGCTTTCAGATTACAGTTAAATACGTGAACCATCTAGACAGGCAAATGTGTCTGAGCAAAAGCTGGAATTAAGAAATGAGGATTATAATGTGAAAACAGCTGAAAATGCGGACTGATTTCTGCAGTTATGTAACCAATGAATAAAAGATAAAATGTCATAAAATCCTTATTTTAGTCTTCTTTTCTCATGTGACTTTGACCATTTACGATCAGGGTGCTGAGGAAGTCATCTACTGACATCCTACTAGCATGATTGTGTGGCTTTTTCATGTTATTTGCCCAAAAGCATTTCCTGCCCACCTCGAGGGAAATCCTAGGAGAAGAGTGCCCACCTTTACCCATAGCAGCTCTTTCTTTCTCTCTCTCTTTCATCTTGTTGGTTCCTCAATCCACTGCCACTCCCATCTCATACATGAGGAACACTGCTGTTTCAACACACACTGATACTAGAGGAGCTCATCTCTCACCAGTGTGGATTCTTCTTTCAAGGACAGATTTGCCCGAATCTGCCTTCTGCACTGCTTCAACCCTTGTAGTCTCTTTTCTCTGGCACTTCTTGCCAGCCCAGCCCAATCTCATGAAGGGAGACTCTCAAACCTCAATAACTCTGCAGAATATAATGACCCACGGCTGCATCCTCGGTCAGCATGAGCTGTGCTCGGCTGATATTTAGGTGTTGTTTGTGAAACGTACAGTACCTACGTTTTCACATGGTGGATTTGAAAGCATTTCACTCTATATTTATTTATCACTTTTAAAAATCAGAAGAAACCCGGTCACACATTGACAGAAATGATAATATCACATTTCTAAAAAGGAAGAGGGAATTTTTTTAAAACAAAGTCCTCTCAGACAATTGTAAGCTGCAGGCTTATGTCTGGCTAAGTCGACTCTCCATTATAATGGCGCAAAGCTGTCCGCTAGGTTGGCTCGTATACTCTGCTCATTATTCAAAACAGAGGGACAGCTGGGGGCTGCCACCTGTGGAAACCATACATTACATTTTTTCACTCCATTGCCCCCGCCATGACACGCACTTGAAATGCCAGACCTCCTGGAATGACAATTCTTCAAATTTGGCTGATGGGTAATGCAATTAAATTGCTCCAGTTACCGGCTGTTGGTGTGCCAGAGGATGCGACAGCATGACAGTCCTGAGGAAACGCGGATCAGTCATCAGGTGCTCCTGCATGGCCTCTTTTTCATTACTGAGGTAAACCATACTGTTAGTACAACAAACAAGAGCAGCCAGGTTTTCCACAGTGATCTCACTAGGGTTAGGTTCAACACAAAAGGCTGTCTCTTTTGGCCTGATGTCTCTCTTAATAGTCACCTAAAATACAACTAGATAGAGGGCCGTGAACTCTTCTTTACAATTATGACATGAATTCCATTTTAAAAAGAAAATTGTGTATTCCTCGGTAATCACCTGCCATCAACTGACAGACAAATTATAGGGTGAGTGAATGCAGAGCTTGGAGCTTAAGATTTATGAGAGATCTTTCACATGATCCTAACATGAGCATCTGTAGGAGACATTTTGCATTTTCGACTGTCCCATAAATGTCTTCAGCAGGTACACATAGTTCTAAAAATCCAATGTGTAATGATTTTTTTTAAATTATTTTCATATTTGCATGAAACTTTCAAAGCGCCATATTAAAAGCCATTTTGGTCCACTGTGGTGTTCATGGGATACAAAAATAAAAATACTGTACAAGCCCCACTTCCAAACACTTTCCTAACAAATGGCACATCACAAGTGCAAGATTCATTCATATCTAAAAAATACATACATGCAGATTTCCTGTTGAAGTATATATGGTTACCTTTTTTATTCATTTGTTAAATTTTATTCATCCCTGTGTCACACATGTATGACAGAGGATCACCTTCCAGGTTAATCTGAGGTGAGTGATACCACCCTGGGTTGAGAAGGGGGATGCTGTCATTAACGCTGTCATCTATTTTTTCATCCACTTCAGCAAGAAAATCCCTAGTGAGGGCAAATTACTGTTCCCCTTCCAGCCAGAGCACTGTAAAGACCAGATGCCCAAGAGAGGGGCATCTAAACCAACTCAGACTGGCACCAGAGCAGAGCTCCTGAGAAAGACCCACTCTATTGAGCTGCTAATGCTAGAGAAAGAAAGAAAGAAAGAAAGAAAGAAAGAATACTTTGTGTGACTTGTCATCCCTATCTGATAAGGGAAGGGTGATCATTTGAATTGCAGCAACTACAGGGGTAAGGTCCTCTCACGGTCATTCTTAAAGCATCCGTGATCAGAGCAGTCTGGTTTTACGCCTAAGAAGACTACCATTAACCACATCCTGGTACTGAGGGTTCGAATGCAAATATTGGCAAAGTCTCTTTGTAGCCTTTATCAATTTTCAGTAAAGCATTCGACTCAATTGGTCGAGCGGCCTGGTGGGACATCCTGAGACTTTGCAGGATTCCCCCCCTGCAAGACACCAAGCTGCCTATATTATATTATATTATACTAGCTAACCCGCAGTGTACCATACGGCGCATAATCAGGCCGGTTTTTTAATGATTTTTAAGCACAGGGAGAAAATTAACATTTGAAAAATCGGTAATGTAATAAATCAGCAAGAAAAGCAACATTGTAACAATGCACAGAATGAACCAACACACTATCGTCCGTGACTGAAAACTGGCGGACCGCCATCGCTCATGTGCCCACCTCCAACTCTCGTCACTTGAGTCGTTGTCGTCTTTGCACAGTCCAGATGCAGCTGTGACTCGAAACGCTCCGTGTTCCTGCAGGAGCATCTAAGAAGACGGATGTTTGTCGTGGATGCAATCGCTGTCTGTAGCATGTAAAACAGTTTGCTGGTGCCGCTACGCGTGCATCGTAACTGAAAACTCGGTTTTTAAAGACTGCTTACTTCATTGTGTTTTAACCTCAGTTGTAAAGGATTGTTTAAGGATCCCATGGGATACCCTCGAAACCGCTGTTACACGCTGCATATGGCGATTCACCTCCGGCGTGGCTCCTTCCTGTGTGCGCCATAGGTGTCTTATTTGTCGGCGGCTTAGTGAATCCATACCCCTTCCGGCGTGCTTTCCATGGGTGTCTTGCCTTAGTGAATTATATTATATTATATTATATTATATTATATTATATTATATTATATTATATTATATTATAGTAGCTGTTCCCACGCACCACCGATGTAGTAGTGAAACAAGACAAATTTTTAAAAATCAATAGAAAAAAATGTAATTCTGGCCAAGTGTAAGGTGGTGCACTCCAACATCAAACATTGGCACTGTACCTGATCGTGTTAAGCTCAGACAGGAGAGTTCCCTACGTGGAGAAGAGCTCTAAAATATATGTAGCTGTGATATCTCACTCAAAAACGTCAAACGTACTCCTTAACAATCTCTAGGTGATAATATCTGTTGAAGAAACAGGTATCAATAGCTAAGCAGAGGCAAGGTACACTCCAACATGTGGCTAGATGTGACAGTGACTTGAATTGAGGCTGGCACATGAGTGAGGAGGGCCCTGTCCCTACCCTCACCAAACCACCTCTAGAATTGGTACCGCAAGTGAACTATCAACCGGAATGTTCAAAAAATTTTTAGAAAAATACCCAATTTAAATCCATTAAGTAGTTCTCTCTATATAAGAGGACAGGACATACAGACAGTCAGCCATTGGATTTTATATATAGAAAGAAATTATATTATATGAGTCAGTCATTTTCTAACCTGGTTAGTCCTGAAAGGTTCATGGGGTCTGCTGGAGCCTAAGCAAGCTACCATAGGGCACAAGGCAGGAACAAACCCTGGACAGGGTGACAGTCCATCACAGTGCAAATACACACGCAACACACATCCCACAACCACCAACTAGGCCAATTTAGGAAATGTCAGTCCTCCTAACCTGCATGTCTTTGGACTCTGCGTGAAAACGGAGAACTCGAAAGAATCTACTTATTGCAGGCAGCAGAAATACCACTGTTTTATCCGTGCTCTTTATATTATATTATATTATATTATATTATATTATATTATATTAGATAGATAGATAGATAGATAGATAGATAGATAGATAGATAGATAATACTTATATTATATTATATTATATTATATTATATTATATTATATTATATTATATTATATTATATTATATTATATTAGTTGTGTAAGCCCATGCTGTAAAATGCCCAGGCTCCTAGAAACTATCGAAATTGTCAGAAAAAAAATTGAAATGTAGAGTCGGTGGTTTTGTTTTCGGATGTGCGCCTCCTATCTATCAGCAATAGCGAGTTTCTCTTATCTTTCTTCCTCGGCGTTTCATTTGGTGATGGAGTCACTTTCTTTGCAGCTTCATGCTGTAGCCTCAATTTCTTTATTCTTCTGACTCATTAACTAGGCCACACTGTCGGCTGTTTGAGCTTCATGCTGTTGCCTTGCACTTCGGCAGACAGACACATACACTTCCACAAGTAGATGTTTATATATTACTGGATGTAGCAGACCATGCTGTAAAAGCACAGCATCCTAGAAACTATTGAAATTGTCAGAAAAAATGAAATGCGGGATGTCAAGTAATTGAAATTAACTACTCTGGGCACTCTCTCCTAGGAGTTTAGTTTGCGATGTGCTCACATCATTTGTGTATTAGCGCTAACAACTGTCTTCTTGGAGGTTTGTTTGCCAGGCGTGTCACCTCACTTGTGTATTAGCAGCGGAGGAAAGTAAAGGGATACCGTTTTGCCGATGTGCTTCTCTCTTCTGTATTGACCGCTAAATGAGTGACTCTTTCTTCAGATGTTTCGTTTTGTCAATGTGCGTCCTCATTTATGTATCCTCTGAGGTGGGAGCCATTACCCCGACTCCACCTTCTCACTTCTCCGGACCAGACAGACAGACATACACACTTCCACGTTAGAAATTTATATTATATTATATATTATATTATATTATATTATATTATATATTATATTATTTGTAAGTAAACTATTAAGGCTTTTCAAGCTCTTTCATAGGTATTAAGAGTAAGGTACATCTATAAATAAATAAACTTAAGCATTGTACAATCTGAGTGACTAAACATGAAAGAACCTTCATGTATTGCAGACCTACATAAATTAAGAAGAAAAATGACTCATTTTGATATCTTCTGTTGAAGGACTTATGTTTTATTACTTTCACTTTCAACCAATGTTTGTTTCTGTATGACAGTTCATAGATTTCCTATTTCTTCCTTTGCAGAAGACCTAAGGGCCCATGTTTTAGGATTTCAACAATAGTAATAATGATGAGGCAGAATACTTTGACCCAATACCTAAAACATCTAAACATATATCTTACATCCCGCTCCGACATCCTCTTGAATCTTACCTGACAGAAATGGAGAATTCCTCCTGAGTGAGCTCTGACTACCACGGATGAGAAATGATCCCAACTCCTTTTTATCAGCATTTCTCAGCGCTTTGTCTTGTTATGGTTTCATGAAACCAGCTAAAGTGTGATAAGAAATACAGGAGAGTCAGTTCAAATACTCCACCATATAAATGAATGGAACTGAGGAAAACATATTAGTGGCAGATGGACTGTCACACATCCACCCAAATTTGATATACATCCCATACCCTCCATTAGGTTTAGCTCGGTAGATAATGGACAATATGACTTGATTCAAAGGTTATGGATATAACAGAGAGACCGCTCTGCTTTTAGAATAGGTTCTGTGGGCAGTGTATGAAAACCAAGAAACCTTTCCATTTGTACCTGAGAGGTGGTTACCATCGCTATGAATGGAATGGAATAAAATCCTTTTAATTCAACAAGGAGATTATCACCAGAGACAGATGTGTCAAGTTGTACTCCATGATTTGTAATGTAGTTTTTCATGCACCATCTGTTAAAATTAGCAAACTGGAAAATAACAGAGAGACAGGTGGAGAGCCTAGTTGCGATTTTAAATGTTGAGAAACAGTCATATTGGTGGACACTTTGAAGTGCATTGGTGTGCATCTTAACCATGCGACTGCCCAATCAAGCTCCAAATCTATAATTCGTTTTAGATAAAATCAGCACCTACAAATAAGTATGTAATATTTAAAGACATTTTGCAAATGAGATAATGCGCCAGCTTTAACATTTAATGACAAGAAGCAAACAAATTCATAAGATGATGAAATTCCTCACACATGATGGAAGTGGATGAGGCAGTGTAAGTTTGAATTCTGAACACGTATGTTCCTTCTGTGACGTATTGTTTTAGGATTTCATAGATACAAGTATGATATTTTCCAAGATGGTATTCTATCCAGTAAGAAAATAGTCAGATTTTTATGAAAAGGCCATGCGAAGAAACCTTCAAATGTAGTGCAAAGTCTGTTTTGTTAACCAAAAATCCAAAACTAATCTGTTTTCAAGCTAAAAGTAGTTAAAAAATGAAAGGCAAAAAAATTAAAGAACAGGGTCTTAGCCAGGAAACTGATAAATAAAAATGCCCTAGAAATAATTAATGTTTCATTCCACAAACTTGATAACCAGGAAATCTTTGAGCTAAGCCATATACCCTAATTCAATCCGGCTCTCAAGATGGCTGTCAACAGCAACACAAACTAAGCCCGAAATGATGGTGCCCACTGAAACAAAACAGTGTTATGGTAAGATGTTAAAATGCTTAATGTATTTAGAAAAACTTATCAAAATAACATTCAGAAACCTTCAAACCCTTCAATGTATGTTTAAGAAGAAATTAAAATGCTGTAAAATATTTATAGCAAAGCAAATTTTACACTTACAGAAAGATGTATTCACTAAAGAGTAAAATCTTATGTAGTTCTCATGCACCCTTAAAAAGTTGGGTTCTTTTAAGGCACTTTGTAGTTCTTTATTGGTTGTGGGATTGCTTGACAAAGCACCATTTCATTTTGGGACGGGTTCTTTGCATGAAGTTGTTTCTTTGTGCTTTAAAACTTCCCAATATGTGGAAAAAAAAGCTGAAATGTTTAATGTGGTAAACTACCTAGCTGGTGTCACACACATGAGACTAGGAGGAGCTGAGTAGACCATGTGGAGGTAATTACCCACAGGCCAGGGGTGGGGGTGCACTAAGCCTACCTCTGTTATCTCTGCAGGCCAAATCGGAAGACCTGCCTGATTCAACAGCAATGATGTCACTTCCGGGTCTGGCACTCAGACTGACGGCACTTCCGGTTCTGATGCCCAGACTAACATCACTTCGGCTCTGGCGCTCAGACTAACATCACTTCCAGTTCTGGAGCCCAGACTAACATCACTTCCGTTCTAGTGCCCAGACTAACATCACTTGCAGTTCCGGTGCGAGACTGCCATCACCTCCGCTTCGGCTTGGAACTCAACCAAATCACATCATTTCTATCCTCTTGCCCTTTTGCAGCCAGGACAAAATCCGGGTGGCTGCCCCAAACCTTTTGTGCATTGAGACTACTTTTCACTGGGCATAACAGATTATGAAAACCTGGACTTAGCCTGTGTTATGGGAGGCAAAGAGTCCTTTTAAAATCACAACCCACTGGTATTTCGCAAATCTGCTACCATCTAGTTCTGGTCATTTAGTGTATGGAGCGATTGCAGATCTAAATAAATAAAGGTTCTTTCTGGAACCTTCTTGTGGATGGGTCTTCTGGAAACAAATCATGGCATTTCTCTGAAGAATCACTCTGGCAACATTTATTTTAAAAGTGTAGAGAATGTCTACAATTAACGACTAATGGCTTTCATTTATTTTCCTCACCCAGGCGACACACCTACCTTGGCGTCCGTTGCTCGTGTAGTTTCTGGGAACGTACCCTTCATGACCATGAAGTTCAGCCTTAAACCAGTCATCTTGATTTCCTAAAATCTGGAACCCCAAAAAGAGATTCCATCACTGACATGGCACATCACGCTGAAAGCCCTCATGCTGATTCAGTCTGACATTTTAACCTTATTAAGAATTCTCACTTATTAAGGGGATTATGTGTTTATATCTTGAAGAAGCCACTCGGGGCTCATCAGTCGGGTATGTTATCGACAGTCCCAGGTTGAAGTGGTTCCCAGAAGCTTGGGCCTACCCAGACCATCAGACTAATTGAGTCTGACCAGAGGAAAATCTCCATTTGCTGCTCTTTTTACAACGCTTAGCATTATGCCAGGTCTCCCTCTTCAAAAAAATTAAAAGGAATAAATGAATGTTTGCCAACTGGGACTGCTAACCCTTTTTTCTTTCTTTAACCCTAATTTACACAATTAGCAATGACAGAAAAGATATTCTTAAGCCCTCACCTTTAGAATGTCTCCTTTGAAAGTGAGCTCATCCTCCGCCGTGGCAGTAAAGTCATACTTCCCTACAGCTTCCATCTTGAGGGGACCACCAGTCGAGTAGAAGGGAGGGAGTCTTTTAGCTGGAAATGTGGTGTTCTGGCTACGAGACACAAAGGAAAAACATTTTAACTCGATAATCCTCTGTAATTGTACAATACAATTTATTTAGTATTGCCCAAAATCACACAAGGAGTGCCACAATGGGCTTGAACAGGCTCCCTTTCGACAGCCCCAGCCTTCACTCTCTAAGAAGAAAAGGAAAAACTCAAAAACAAAACTTGAAAGGGAAAGAATGGAAGAAACCTTGGGAAAGGCAGTTCAAGAGAGACCCCTTTCCAGGTGGTTACTGCAGTGGGTGTCAAAAGGGGATGAATGCAATACAATACACAGAACAGAGCACAAGTAATCCTCAATACAATATAATAGTACAATAGAAATATTACATGTACAGAGCAGACTTCAATAGTCGATGATATTACATAATACAATTTGAGACAGGAGCACATCTGCATTATTATTTTTGTGAAATTGTTATATCAACATTTTCTTTAATATAAATCTCCATTTTGTGCTTTGCTTTCTTTCACAATTTATGGCAACAGCACCTCTTGTATGCTACAGACGTACATGACGTGATGTCATCAAGCCTCACCAATAAAACACTCATCCACAACTTGACCAAAAGGCATTGTCTAGAAGAAGCTAAAAGGAGGTCCACATGAAAGATTTTGATATAGGTTACTAGTGTCAATGCATCTTTTTTTCCTTTTTTTTTTTTTTTTTTTGGTTTTTTTTTTTCCCTTTT
>NW_024378302.1:0-43322 GCF_016835505.1 Polypterus senegalus
TTGCTTTATTCACTAATTCAGATCCCATTTGGAATTATTTACAGTTAGAGCAACCAAAATATAAATGGATGATATGTGAGCTCAGCAGTCAGATGACATATTTTTTTGTTTTTTTTCTTTTAAAAATAAATCTTTTTGCAAAACATTCTAAATTCACAACTCTAAAAAAATTCACCATAATCCACTAGAAAATAACTTTAAAATCTGCTTTCACTTTCATGGGACAAAAAAAAGCGTGACAAAGGGAAAAAAATTTTAAATTTAATATTTTATAAAAACCCTTTTTTTTCATCTTTTTTTTCCTTTAATTTAAAAATTGTTTCCAAATAGACCCCACTTTTTTTTTTGTTTGGCAAAAAGTATTGGATTTTGTAATATTAGTAAAGAGAAAAAGGGATTAAATTATAAACAATTTAGTTATTTGGGGGATTTTGTTTTAACAAAATACCCTTTTATTTCAATATACCACTACCACAAAATTTAAATACCCCAAAACAATGTGCATTCTAAAAACCCACTTTTATATGAACAAAACTTCAAAAGCGTATTTAAAAATTGGATTAAGTTTAATTAATTTATCTGTACGTACTTTTATTTAGAATTTATTTTATTATAAATAAAGACAAGATCTGATCAGGGGACATCTAAATTTAAAAAAATTAAAACATTCTATTCTGATTTTTTTTAAAAGTTAAACAAATATCTGAAAAAATCGAGAATATTTCCCCATGCTACATTTTTTGAAAATAATGTAGAAGGTAAAAAGTATTTTTTAACACCCAAAATAAACATAGTGTTAAACGATTTCTCTTGACGAATAAAAGAAAAAAAAAAGGAATCTGTGGAACTAAAACATTACTTTGTTTAAAATCCTAATTTTTACCCCTTCGTATATGTCTATTATTTGGGCCCTTTTAAAATTTTTGTCAGTGGCTGTCTATCTGGACTAGTACAGGGAAATGAAAAGTTTACATAAAAAAAGCTGCCAAAGCCATTGAAACAGGTGCTGTTTTATTGAAAAAAAAAAATAAACAAGTGAAAATTGAAAAAATTTAAAATTAGTTCTAAATGGATCATTTTTTCATTTTTTCAACCCATAAAGAAATGAACAAATGTTTTCAGAAAAAGGTTTTTAAATTTATTAAAATTTGGGTAGAAAAATGAAGGGCTAAAAATTTTTTTTAATCCTATAGATCTACTTGTAAAGGAATCCCTTTCCCTATACAACTTTCTTCAATTTAACTAATGCTTCTGGACCACTTTTGTGGACATTGGACAAATAAACAAAATATCAGTAGAAGCTGCTGCCTCAAAAAGGAACAAAAGAGGGGTTGGTGGAGAATTGAAGTTTAGTTTATTTGAATAGGTAAAAGGCATAAAACTATAAGATTCCTAAATTTGATATCAAAGGTTTTTGTTTTTTCTGGGTAAGCAACTAAGCTAAAACAAAGGGAAAAAAGAAATGATGTTACAACAATTCACAATATCCACAAGTCACTTATGTACTTTGAGGGTCTGCTGGGGTCCTTGTTTAAAAGCCAGTCTTGTTTGGTGTAAATATTCTACATTCACTGGGCAGATTAATTAAGTCCACATAACAATTACTACCGTAAACAGAAAAAAAAGCACCCAAAATGGTGCTTTAGGTCTTAAATGTTTTCCCATTTACTATTAAAGCATAAAAATATACAAAATCTAAACAATATTTTCCCCAGGTCTTTATTTAAACTTTAATTAAGTTACTATACTGAATATTTGGATTAAAATATATTACTAACTGAAAAAGTAATTTAATATTTTTTTCCTGTTGTTACTGGCTAATTTTCAGTGTCAAAGGGAAAGGGTCACCTAAAAATAATCGTATACTATAATCATTGTCATTGGTTTTATTGGCCATATTAACGGTTTACCAAGGCAACTGGGTTGCATTCTTTACCTATACTAACTGCAATCCATTTGCATTCTTTCATATTTAAAAACCAACTCCCCGCCATACTTTCCTCCCCTAGGCCTCATCCTCATTCTCCTCCATCTTGGTCCAACTTTTCCAAAGTCATCCCTGCCTTTTCCTCTTATGGTCAAACCATCTTTGATTGTTTCTTCTCAGAACAGAACCGATTGCCTCCCCACCTGTCTCTTTGAAATCAACCTCCATTTCCCTTTCATTCTAGCCTCTGGTCTTTATCATCTGTGTTCCTTTAAACTTGCTATTTTTCCCCCTTCAGGCTTCGTAAATATTTCATTTCAAT
This sequence comes from Polypterus senegalus, assembly GCF_016835505.1. NCBI lineage: Eukaryota > Metazoa > Chordata > Cladistia > Polypteriformes > Polypteridae > Polypterus > Polypterus senegalus. The sequence continues at coordinate 2,250 of NW_024378302.1, forward strand.
GTCACTGATATTTTTTAAAACATCAGAATAGGGTCCGATGCCAACATTGCCTGTTGTCACACCCTGTGACTGGAAGGGGGAAATGAAGGGACCAGATGAGGGTGATTACCCGCCAGGCCAGGTGCGGGTTCTCTAAACCTTTGATGTACCTGGTGAAAACTGTTGGCCAAGAGACCAGGTATGCAGCATTGGCGGGAGGCTTTGGCGATTAAATGGGTGATTACGCGCTGAGTACTATCTCCTGGGTGGGAATTCACCCTGATGACTGCCATGCACCATTACGTGGATGGCGTTGCACGGGACTCTAATCCACGAGTCACGGTGGTTTGGACCTAGCGCCTTTAAGTTTTCAGCCCATTTATCGCCGAGGGTCCTGCAGGCTATGCTGATCCCTATCTCTGTGCAGACCTCACGAACAGATCGCCCACCACGATGGGTCTGGGCTGAAGGGGCTATGTCACCCCGTGGGACTGGAGTGAGCTGAAGGTGATTACCCCCGCCAGGGGTGGCGGGTTCTCTAAACCTTTGTCTTTTCTGCGGGATCAATCGGAAAACTGCCTGCCTGACATCACTTCCTGTTCCGGCACCTGGACTGACATCACTTCCTGTTCGGCACCAGACTGGCATCACTTCGGGTTAAGATATAAAGCCTCCATCTTGGCTAACTCAAGCAGTTCACTGTGATAAAAGCAACATTGCTGTATCAATATAATCCTTTTGCGCTTAGGAACAATATCAGTGGCTGCCCAAATCTTTTAGAGTGTTGAGACTCGTTCTTTTACTGTACCTCTCACCCCTGGCTATCACTTTGTACCTGAAACCCCCATCTGTACAACTTAATATGTCAACTTAACATATCAGCAGAACATCCCCCTTCTTTCTCCAGAAACACTTAATTGCTGATTTCTAAATTAATACCAACTAAATCATCATTCCGACCCTCACCCCTTTTGGTTGCATTTGCCCCCCCTCGTTACCCTTTCACCAATACATTTTTTATCATGCAGGTTCTCCCCACCACTGCAGAAATATACACGGCGGCACCATCTCTTTCTTCTTTTAAATCAAACACCATGTTTTTTTTTAAGCATTTACCTTGAGTTTTTTGGCTTACAAATTCACTTTCCATTTCAGTACATTTCCTTCCCTTTTCTCACTTTTTCCATAAAATTCCCCTAAAAAGATTAACTCACAGTAAAGCTCTGATGTGCTCACAGTGACAGAATCTTGCTATGCTTTATGCTTTTACAGAAATATCTTGGCCCCTCCATAAAAATCTTTTCACGTTGTATCATTACGATGCATTTTTTGCTCTTCAAACTTTGGCCATGTGTTTAAAGAAAAATCGGTTTAATTTCTTGTTTTATACAACATACTGTAAATTATCAAACTCTCAGGATACTCACTTTCTTGAGATATGCAACTAAGGGTGGGTGGTGGTAGGTTGGCAGGTGAGCTGATCTGTTATTAACAGACAGATCTTTCCAATGTTTTAATACAGCTATTTTAATAAAATATGTACAATAACAAAAAAGTTTAAAACCACTGCTCATTCTTGTGTTTGGAAATGTTCATCAATTTAAAATTTTTCCCCCTTGTGAAAATTAATCTCACATAAATTAAAATGTTTTAATTTTCGGCATTATTAAATTTTAAAAAAAGTACAGAATCTTTTTAGGAGGTCAAAGCTCTCTGGGGTTTGAAGAAAATTGCCTTTTTCAATATAAGGGTTAAACTGTTTATAATAAAGGGAAGAAAAGAATTAAAGCTGATGAACAACTTTTCTTTCCCCTTTAAAAAAAAATCCTTTCCTTCCCCCTTTTTTTGTGCGAAAAAAAAGGGGGGGGAAAATTGATGAAAATTTAATGCTTTTCGGGGGGGGGAAAAAAAAAAAAAAACCTTTTTCCTTCCCACAAAAAAATTTTCATTTTTTTAACCCCCCCCGGTTTTTTTTTCTTTTAAATATGGAAAAACTTTTATTTATACATTGAACACTTTTCATTTCACTGAAAACTATATATACTTCACGTTATTTTGTTGTATTTTTATAAAGAAACATCTAGCACCATTGAAAAGAGCTCTTGTATGCACAAATTTTTCTAAATATGAATCAACATTATAACAACACAAAAGTATATGACTATATTTTATTTTTAAAATTTAAAAATGAAAAGAAAGGGGAAAATCTAAATGGAAAAATAGGAAAGTAAGTGAAGAAAGCCATAAACACATGTTAGCTATTGAATGGTCATCATATTATTAAAACTGTTTATTGTTAAGTAAGCCCTCAGTTCCAAAGCACATTTTCTTTCTAAAAATCATTCACTATGATGCCTCTTCAGAAACTTAATATGTTATTGCGGCTGATTTTCTCCCCCAGAAAAAGCAAAGACTAGTAACTTTTCCCCTATAAACTAGCATCGATTAATGTACACGCTTCTGTCACTCCTCTACTGAATTGTATCATCTGTACCCCTTTCAATTAAGTTATCCATCAAATACATGCAAAATTTGAAGCATCCTGCGACTTTTAATAAAAAATGTGATGTGGAAAAGAAAAAAAATGTATCCATAAATACAAGTTATTTCATTCTTTCTATGATATGGGTTTTTTAAATTCGGTATACCTATATATAAAAAAAAACGTTTTCAATAACTTTTTTTTAATTGTCAAAGAAATCAAAATCAAACAAACTTTTTTTTTTACCGGGGTCATTATTTAGCCAAGACTCAAAATAAAAGTTGGATAATGAACCAAATTAAAGCAAAAACTTATTAACTGTGTGATTTCTTAGGGAGTGTGTGAAAAATTTTTAAAAAGAATGACTACCTAGAATAATAAGACTGATTTTTTTTTTTTAAATTAAAAAGTTTTTTTTGTTATTTATCTATCGAGGGTGTCATGGTTACAGTGACTGGGTTGCTTCATATGTCGGGTTTTGGATTTTAAGGGGGGTTTTCTTTTTTTTAAAGTTCAAATTTTTTTTTCCTATATGATACTTATATGAACTTCCAAATTAAAATTCACTCTAGGTGAAGTTTTTTTTTAAAATTTTTTAAAAAATTTTTTTTATTCTTGCAACTTCAATGGGACTCAAATTACATGGGTTCAAACATCAAAAGGCTTAAACATTGTTTAAAAAACATATAGATATATTTTTTATATAGATATATATATTTAAAATATATTTTTATATTTATATTATATATATATATATATATATATATATATATATATATATATATATATATATATATAAATGATTATGATCCCTCCTTTATTTGCATTTCTCTGCTCATGATGAGCGGAGCAGACGGCAAAAAAAGGATATTTATTTTACTTAAAAATAAAATTTTAAAAATCTATGATAACTGTTTTTGCATTTTGTTTTAAAAAATGCCTATTGGGAAAAAAAGTTTTTTTTAAATTTAAACATCTGTTTTAAAGTGGACATAGTTGGAGGTTTTGTGGTTTTTCTATCACAAATTTGGGGAAACCCTTGTCATTTGCTGTAAAACAACAAGGATAAAAAAATTGACTCCCATGGAAAATCCTTTACAAGTGGGCCATTGAAGGGGCTGGTGTTCTGTCCAGGCATGTTTCTTGTATTGTCTCAGTACCCCCGAAAAAATCAGTTCACTATGATTCGAAACATATTAAGGGGGGTTTTAAATTCTTTTCATTCTGTTAACTCCTTTAAATTTATAATACATTTTGTTTTTCTTTGGTCCGGGGAACAGTGGCTAGAAAGGGGCATTAAAGCAATAGTTTTTGTGATCATTTATGTCCATTTGAACATGGTCGATCACTCTGTTTTCTAAAAATTCGCGACTGTAGATTAATATGGGTCAGTGGGTAAAAAAAATAAACGTAGTTTTAATTAAAAGGACATTCAGCGTAATTGGAAAAAAATTCCCAAAATTTTCCTCTTCAAATCAAAAAAACTTATTTGTGAAACTGGTTCCTTTTAAAAAAGTGACAAGTAACAAAGATATTATTTCAACATATTTCATTTGCTCCATTTCCATGAACTTATCTTTAAAATTTTAAAGTTTTTATAATATGTTTACCCGGAAAGATTGCTTTTTACTTTCTGTCGAAATTCTAATCTCATGGGAATATATAAAATATTCTTTGAAAAAATTGTTCTTCTAAGGCTTTTGTCCCAATTTTTTTGTACAAAATACTGCCATACAAAAATGGCAATCATTTAGTGCATGGGTTTTTATGAATGGAAAACAGTTAAAAAAAATCTTGTGGACATTCCATTTTAACTGAATAACAAAAAGTTTTAATGGTTGCAAATTCTACATTATTTTTTCTCTTTACAAATCTTTCCATTACACAGTATTAAACTGCAGAAAAGACTTGTCTGAAAAAATTAATTAACTAAAACATGACTTTTGTTTTTTTATTTGCAGTTATTTTGCCCCGTCCTTCACAACTCAATTTTTAATTTTTTAAATAAAACCTTCCTTAAAAAACAAATTACACTTTTTTCATTGTTGCATGTGTCTAAAATTTTTCTGAAACAAAAAAAATAAAATAAAATGAATTTATAAAATAATTAAAAAAAAAATCATTAAAAAAATTATTTAAAGATGATTCCTGCTTATTTTTTTTTAAAATAAATTTAAAAATACCAAACATCTCCCCAGAATAAACTGAAAGTGGGGGGTTTATTTTTAAACTCGTGTGGAAATAAATTGCATAAAAGGGGATTCAAAAACACTCCACACGCTGAAGAAAAAAAAAATAAATACATAAATAAATAAAATCTTGTTCTTAAACCCTTCCCCAGTTTGACCTCTCAAATTTTGATGTCCTACATTTTACCTGTGCCATTCAGAATTATTTAAAACCGCTTTTACAAAGCCAAAAAACTTGTTCTGTCCACTTTTGGAATGTCTACCACCTTCCCCCAAATCATATCCTTTGATCTTCAATTTCAAAATAACTTAAAATAAATGGTGAGGGGACCTCCTGCAGCCCTATAATCTGGAAAAGTTCACATGAAATTCGCCCAAAATCAGTGGAAACATTAAAACTCTAAAAAACCCATTTTTTTTGGTTTCTTATACTGTAGCTTTTTAAATGTATCCCTGTCAAACTATATCTGTATTAATTATCATTTTTTTCATGGCCGAAACCATACTAACCCCTATATTCTCAGATGTTCTTTTTCTGTTTGTTTGTGGTGGCGATCTGTCCACCCCCCCCTGATCAAGGCACCATGCAGCCCCTTATTGAGGGATTGAAGGCAGAGGTCCCATGGCCATCATCACCAAATTCTTTCACATGAAACCTGAAACCCCAAATAGAGTGCATGTGGGGCTGGGGTGGTCTTTGGGGCCCGGAGCCTCTGCAGATTTTTTTTTTTCACAAATCTGGAGTTTTTTTTTTTTTTTTCTCCTCATAGCCACTTCTTCTTTTTCTTTTTTTATTACTTAGTTTGCCTAACCTTATTTTTTTTTTCATATAAACTTTTCTTTCTTCATCTTGTAAAACACTTTGAACTGCACCATTTGTATGAAAATGTGAAAAAAAAAAAAATATATATTTTATATATATATATATATATATATTAAATATTTTTAATCCATGAAACCCCGTATATCATAAAGAAAAACGTTCACCTTTGTAGTGTATTCCATTGCTCCCCTCCCCTTTTCTTCCCTCTTTCAAATTATGTTTTATGTTTTTTTTCATATCACTTTCCCGTTTTTACTAGAGGTGAAATTTGTAAAGTTTTTTAGTTTTGCTTTATCACCATATGTTAAAATAATTTTTAAACACTTGCTCTCGTGAGTCAAGTACAATTTTAAATTTGTAGGAAAAGGTTATGTTTGAATATTTTTTCCTTTCTCCCAACCTTATTTATCCTTAATTTGGGTGAAGCAATGTAAGGAAAAATGTTGGTTATACTACTCTTTTAAAAACCCTTTTGGGATTGAATTTCGTTAATTTGTCATTAAAGGAGAATTCTATGAATTTAAGGATGAAAATAACAAGCAACAGGCATCAATAAATTCCTATAAGAAAATGGACAGTTTTCTGTCTCTTTAAATTTTTTTTTCTAAAACTCTTTTTAACTATATCCTATATACATATGATTTTAAAAAAATTTTTTAAAAGTGCAATATCAATATTTCAACAATGGTAAAGCTGCCTTTCTAATGCAGGAACTGATCATTAATAATCAATAAAGACACGCCCTTGGGGCACCATAAATTAGGAAAGGGTGTGATTTATCAAGTCCCATAGGGGGCCCAATAATGTTTAAAATACAAAGATGAATTTTCCCTTCTGTTAATTAAGTATCGTTCGGCAATAACTATTTAATCAAATAATTTTCCGGCTCTTATTTTCTTGACCTTATCTTTCTCTGTTGATGAGGCCCCTCATTTTTAAAAAAGAATAATCAATTTTTTGGGAAACACAAAAATTTTAGAAATATAATAGTTGCATAAAATTTTGGACATATAAGACAGGTCGCACACTAGACAGACAAATGTATAATGCGACGGGGCCTTAAATTAATCAGTTAAAATTAAATGAATAACAAAAAAGGTGAAATGGTAAACCCAGTTTTTAAAACTAGAATCTCCCAAACCCCAAAAAAAATTTTTAATACCAGGCCCGTTATTTTTTCTTCCCCCCTCATCCCGTGCGATCCCCCTTTGTTTTCAAATGTGTCAAAGCCTGGAGGGACCCTATCCCCATCCCCCCCCCAAGGCAGCTAAGTATGACACAAAATCTCACAGCTGAATCTGTTTGTCTTTAGGTATCTGGAATTGCACAGAAATATGATTTGACATAAAAAATTTCATGTGTGTTCCATGGGTGATCTTGTAAATTGGGATGACATTTCTTGTGAGGCAAGAAATGCTGAACATAACTAAAACAAAATTCTTTTCATATTTATAGTAATAATGACAAAATGTTGACAAATGTGTAATTGGAAGACTAAAGCCCAAATATAAAAAAAAACCTTTCCAAAAAGGTTTAACAAGTGTTTTTTTATTCAAGAATAAAACCAAAAAAAAAAATGTTAAATTTTACATGTTGCTGTATTGAAAATTCAAACTCAAATATCAACCCTCAAAATAAAAGCGTTTGCATGTCTTATGTTTTTTTGTGTGTTTCCGTGGAAACATGGTGGTCCTACAGATATCTTTTGCTGGTGCAGGGTAGAACCTCCCATTAATAAAGACTTTGCGGTCTTGGTCCCCCCCTTTTTTAAAATTTTAGTGTTGGGCTGCTTTTTTTGCACACTTATAAAAAACAATGTATATTTGATCAACAAAACAATTTTTTATTCAAGAAAAAGAAAAAAAACCGAATAAAAAAAAAAAAAAAATTCATAAGCTAGAGTTTTGAAAACCCGTATAAAGTTTTGATCTTTAAAACTTAGTCTTTTTAATTCAGTTTAAATTTTCTCACACTACCCCCGATCTGGTTTTATGTTTTTATTTGCCATTGGTTTTTGTTCTACCCCATTTCAGAAAAGTTTTAAGATTTAAATGTGCTTTCAAAAACTAAAAAAAAAATTGAGTTGTTCAAAAACGTGGTTTTAAACTGTATATACCTATACTTCTTTCACTTACCTTTTACACTTTTTGGGGATTACCATTGTATGGTTTTTGGGGGTTTTTTTGCCAGATGCCTTTTTTTAATATATATATATATATATATATAACAAAATTCTCAAACTGGGGATATTCAGCCATTGTCACCCCACAAAAAACCATCAACAATCTAAATCTGACAGCCCCTTTGGAAATTTACTTAAATAATATCAAATCTAACGGGTTTTTGTTTTTTAATATTTAATTTTTTTTATTTTTCTTTTTCTTTTTTTTCTGAAAAAATTATATTCAAGACTTGATTTGATTAATATATAAATTTTTTACCTGCATTTTTTCCTGTTTAATAGAAATATTTTTTTTTGAAAAAAAAAGACTGTTATAACCCCATTGCATGTTTTTCCTTCATTAAAAAAATTAAAAACATAGCCCATGACAGTTTTTGGTCATGAATTGGAAATTGGTCTAGCTTGCTGAAATATCTAATTTGGAGCTTTTGAAATATCTATAATTATATGCAGATTGTTTAAAAGTCCTGAACTTATAAAAAATGCATCTTGAATCATATAGCAACCATTACAAAAATATTGTATCGAAAGGGCTTGTGTGATTTTTACCTCTATTTTAATACATTTTATCATCTGTTATACACCTAAATATTTTATTGTTTTTTTTCTGGGTGATTTTTTTCCCTCTCTGTTTTTTTAACCTCCTTTTTTTCCCTCAGGAAATGGGAAAAGGGGGCACCAGGCATGCTCATCTTCTTTGCCATGCTTAATGAAAACAGGTTTCAAAATAAACCCCTTTTAAAAAGGGAAAAGTCGCAACAGCAAAATATAATCATTGGTTTCTTTGTTAATCGGTGTTGGAAAAATATGACGAGGTTTATAAATGGTTTTAAATTTTCCCTTTTCTTGTTACCTGAAACAAATCAAATGGATCAGTGGTATAACATAACATTCTCAAATCTGTTTAAATCAGTTCAAAGTTATGGTGAGCTGGAACCAATTGTGGGATCATTAGGGGAAAAAAAATGAAACCCGTATTTCCTGGGCTACAGTAACATGGGGGAAGCTAAATTTAACCCACACATCTTCAAAAAATCGGGTTTAAAAATAGGGCCCCTTGTCATGGTGAGTGTGCACTCAGACAAAAAAAGGATAAAGATTCAAACCTAGGACAATGGATCTGTGAAAAGTACCATCATGTATTGGGTATGAGAAACTGAAGTAATATTTCCCACAAGGCTTTGGAAATTTCCTTTTTTATAATTTGAAATTAAAATTCTTAATATTGTGACTTAAAAAAGGGAAAAAAAATTAATATTTCTCCATTCCATACTAGCTGCTCATTTAAATTTTAATATTTTCTCATGGTGAGCCCTGGGAAAATTGTTTTGTTTTTTTCAGTTTTGTACTAAACCAATAGACAATCAGTATTCATGCACTTTTTCAAGGTGCTTTTCTTTATTTTCGTTTATTCCCAAATTTGGCCAGATTCACAAAATTAAAAAAAAAAAAGGCTGGACGGGGATTCCCCTTCCTTACGATAGAAAAACAAAACCAAAAAAAAAGGATATAACCGCTGGTTAAACAACAACCCTCTCACCCCCCATAACAAAATGGCACAACAGGGATAATACCAACAGCTGGATAAAATAAATCATGAGGAAAAAAAATTGGGTAATTATGGAAGACCTATTAATTGGGTTCCGTAAATTTACAGTAATATTTAAAGGGAATTAAAATCAGAAATTAAAACAAAAAAGATGCAGAAGATTGAGAATTAAATAGCTGGGAAAAACAAGCTCTTGTGAGCTTGATGCAAAATGATTATAATTAGCTTGTTTCTTTTATATGAAAAAAGTATTTTAATCCCAAATGCTGCTTTTTTTTATCCTCTCGCCAATAACTTTTTAAACAAATACCTTTTTTCACATATACTAATATTTTGTTGGTTGTGGGTGTCAAGCGGGGATTAACTATTCCCATTCCTATCATTAATTAATAACCTGAAAATTTCTTTGTTTTGTTAGGAATCCACAAGACTTTCCCATCTCGGGTCACGCTTTTTTGCACGTAACTGCTGGTTGTCAGTCAGGAACATCAATTCTGAATGACAAAGGCCCTCAAAAGTAGTGGGGAAAAGAGATCTTTTCTCTGGAAAGGGGACTCGGCACTGCAACCGGTGCCCCCTGGTAACAACAGGGCTCCCTCTTTTTTTCAAACTTACTCAGCCTACAAAAGTCGCACTATTGTTTTCTATTAAATTTAAAGATTAAAATATTTCGATAAAAAAAAATAATCAATGTAAATTTTGTATACCACATTTGAAAGTTTGTGCAAAAAATAAATTGATGAACAGCTATTTTGAAAAAAGAGAAATGCTCTTTTTTCCCGTCAAGCAAATCAACAACAATGACACTTGCCGGGGGTGCTGTAAGGGGCATCAAAAACAATAAAAAATGTGAGGGACACAAAAACACCCATAACAGGCCAAAAGTCCCTAGCCACCCAAAAAAGCTCCTAAAAGCAGCCGACCTCCCAACTCCCCAAAGGGGGGCTGCAGGTCTTTTAGGCCTCAAAAAAGGGGGCACCTTGAATTTTTTCAAAGAAAGGGAAAAATTTTAAATAAAAAATTTTGGTTGAACTCAAAACAAATAATGTTAAAAAGAAAATTTTTAAAAAAAACAAAGAAAAATAAAAAAGGAAAAATAATTTACTTGGGGCAATAAACCAAAAACCAATTCTAAGACTAGCAAAATCCAAGAACAAAACCAATAAAAAATGGAACCAGAAAATCAATACTCACATGAAACAAAAAACCCCTATATATTCCCTAAACCACTTGGACATGCTGTCCCCTTTAGAATATAATGGGAGAGGTGGTCCGGGGTTCCACCTAAATACTTAAGGGGCACATGAAACATATATAGATTTGAAAACAATACAAAATACTAAGTAATAAATTGTAGAACCATTTTAACAAAAAAGATAATTACAAAAAACATATGAAAATAATAATTTAAAATAAGCAAGGCAAAAAAAACAAAAATAAACCCAAAAAAACCCTGGCTGTAACAAAATTAAAAAGATGCACATGCAAAAAAAAGGGGAGATTGTGAAAATTGGAAAGGCTGTTGAAAAATCTGCGGGGCGTTGGGTACTGTTTGTGATCAGGTCATGATCCCTTTGCTTTTTTAAGTGAAAAAATGTGGTATGGATGTAAATTTTTAAAAACTATTTACAAAAAAAATATTCTTTCTATTTAATTTTTTTTATGTACCCAGCTGATTTAAAAAGATGACTTTTTGTTTTTTGTGTATAAAATCAAAAGGTTTTTTTAAACACCATATCTTAATCAAAACATATTCAAAAAAAAATATACCAAACTAGAAGCTGTGTCCAAAAATCATTTATTTTAGATATTAATTTGTCAGTCTATAATAATGGCCTTTGGAAACGGTTTTTTTTTTAATGTTGATGTGACATCTTGAAAAAAACAATTTTGAAACAGTGGATAACAGTACTTGTCAAAACAAATCTCTTGTAACGACAAGGGCGTTTTTTTCTGTGGGTTAAAAGGTTTTTAAACTTCATCTTTGTTCGGGTTTTTGGGTAAAAAAGGGTTAAAAAGGGTTGAATTTTTTGACTGCCAAGAAAAAAGCATATTCATCTATTGAGATAAACAGTCAAAATGTTTCTCTTAAAAAATCTTTTTGAAATATAATTGAAATATTAGCTGAATAAGCAACACAGAAATCCTTTTTTTTCTGTTTCTTTTTTGTCTTTGGATATTTATATTTTTAAAAAAGGGCCCTTTTCTCAAACTCTTTAAAATCTTAAATTAGCACAATTTTAAATTCTTTGATATGTTTGAAAAAATGCAAACTTTTCTTTACATTAATATTTCAAAACTCATCTCTGATTGACTCTCTGTTACCAAGAAATCCGGGTATTTGCAGACATAAAAAATTTTTACTAATGAATTAATCTCCTCTTAAAATCAGAAAATTCTAACCCGGAGAAAGGTTCATTTAATGGTAAAAAAATTTTGAAAAAAAACAGATAAAACTGTGATTATGTTTCATTTTCATAGCTAAAAGGGCAATCTTTAGTCAGTGTTCAGCAATTGCAGAATAATGTAGGTGGTAATAATATGACATCAATTGCATTATTATATAAAAAAAAATTTTTAATGAAATGTTATGTATTTCAAACAAACTATTTCAATTATGTACTAAAAAAAAAAAATCTTACTAATATCTTCTTTGATAAAATGGCTTTGGGAAAATTAAAATCTTTTATATTACATTTTTAACAATATACTATAATAAAAAAAACCCAACTTTTATACCATATCAGGTGTTCCAGATCTATTATCAATTTTCATTCCTATAACAAAAGTTTTTTATGAAAATCACCGAAAATCCTGGCCCAGGAAGGGGCGAACGGGCGACATAAAAATTTTTTTGCCAAACTGGAAAATCCCCCCTTCAAGTCATCCAGATGATCTGGATCTGCATATAGAACTTGACCACTCTTTTCAAAAAATTTCTTATGTATTAAGACATTCATTTTTATATGATTTTATTTTCAGGAAATAAAATGGCCAGCTTTTTTATTTCCTTAATTTTTTTTATTTTATTTTTATTGTGCGTAAACTGTTTTTGTTTTTGCCTTTTTAACTCAGAACCATGGGGGGTCTCAAAAGCATTGATCTTTGTTAGATCATTTTCCAAACTGCAGTTATTAATCTGGGTGAAAAAATATATTCCACAAAAAAAACAAAATAGCGGTCAAGCCTTAATTAATACACATAGTACAGCATTAAATAACATCTATGTAACAAAATCCCCGCCCATGGAGTAGTGTGTTAAAGTTATGAAAAAAAAAAAAAAAAAAAAAGTTGTCAATGTAATTGTTTTGTCATTTATAGGTTTCCTGTCATAAGTTTGATTATTTATTTTTTTTCAATCGGTTGTTTTGGGGGGGCGTGTTGTGTTCAAGTTACATTCGTGTTTGTCCCCCTTGAAAAAACAAAGGTTTCTTTCCCAAAGTGTTCACTACCCTCGCTACTCATGAATCAATTTTAACAGGCATTCCCAGTATTAACTTGTTATTGGGCCTCGAATTTTTAAACGAAAACATTCTTAATTTGGAATCCCTCCAAGTATTTGGACAACATCCCAATGATTGTGGTTTGTGTGTAGTTTTGGCAGTGTCCCCTTTTAAGTTGTGGTTTCCCTTCCGGTATTTGCGACAATATGTCTTCTTGTGAATTTTTCTGCGGTCGTGACGTTTAAAACTTGTGGTTTGCCTGCAAGTATTTGGACAGCGTGTCTACTATTTTTGGTTTTTTTCTCTTTTTTTTGGGGCGTCAGAATTGTTTAGTGGTTGCATCAGAAAATGTATCACCTATCGCATGCTTCCCCTTTTTTAAATGCTCCGCTTGGATTGCTGATTAATCGGTTTGAGTTTTGGGTTTCAAATTAGTATTTTCGGACTTGTTTGAAGTGACATTGGCATCTGTCAAGTGTTGGCATGCAACCAACTTGTAACTTTTCATCCAGCTTTTGAGGTTAAACATTCATAAACATCAAAGTTCACTACTCAAATCATCACCTGTAATCTAAGATGGGTTTAAAAGGCAAGCGGTTCTCAAAGATGTAAAATATTTGGCAATTTCTGTAAATTAAACCCACAACTGAAAAATTTCACCCGTAATCAACTCCCTGCAGAAACATGGTGAAGGCTTAAACATTTCCCCTTATGGGGGCCCTTTACTATAATCATCTGCTGTCTCATCAGTCCACACCTTAAACCTGTCGGTCATTTAATAAAGACCAAATTTCCCCCGGATATCAAAAATTGAGCCTGATATGGCCAATAGGGCCCAAAAGAATGGTGAAAGGGGGCATCTCTGAGCATGTAAACCCCTCGATGCGACGTTCTTTTATCGGGGGGATTCGTGTGACATTACCACTAAATCACTACCTGAAACTAAGATGTTTAACAGGCATTGGTGCAACTGTTTAAAACATTTTACAGGCTAGGACACTCCAAATTCTCCCCCAAAATTCAGCACTTACTAGAATGTGAACAGAAATACTAAAGTTAATGAATTTCAGGAAAACTCAGACATTTTGGGTTAGAAGATCATAGTGCAAAAAAGCGAACTTCTAAAATTATAAAAAGGGTTTTCCTCTTACCCAAATCTTTCCCCCAGGAGTTTTTTTCCCAAGCTCAAAACTTTCAGAGGCCCTCCGGGAAACACCGCAAACGCAAAACCACAAAAATCCCCGGGTTCAACGTTTTAACATTATGCTACTGGTTTACCTCCCCCCCTTTTCCATCTTACTCTTTTCCCCCTTCTTTTTTTTTTTGACTTTGCTTGGACGTCAGAGGAGATAACTGAAAAAAGGGGACTCAAAGTCTTTCACCCAAAATCAACTAATTTTTAGCAATACCCTTTTATCTCGTTGTCAGTTTTTGAAGTTTTATCTTTACAAAACAATTTTTTTGGAAAATGTTTTATCCTTTAAAACTAAATCAAAAAAAAAAAATATCACAACAACAAAATGTTCTATTTTCTTAAAATTTTATAAACAGTATAAAAAAAAATTCATGTTGAAGCTTCCTAGTTTTTTGGTTTCTTTCTTTATTTAAAAGTCTTTTCCCCCCCTTAAAATACAATCTACAAAAAATAAAAAAAACGCAACAAAAGTAAAACCCTGTTTCATTATATTTCAAGGGATAATTAATAAACAACTCTTTTAATCTCTTTCCCCCGCAATTAAAAAATGAAATTTTAGCAGAAAAACAAAAAAAATACTCTTCTTTTCGGTTGTCCCCAAATTGGGTTTTACAGAAACTGCCCCAAAAAACCCTTACCACTAGAACAGTAGCGCTTTTTTTTAACTAACTTAGGGATTTAAGAATGTCGCTGCCAAAAACCGTTCTCTCAGGTAAAAATTTTCTTTCCATTGGTTCCCAAAAAGGTGAATAGTGTGAAAAAATGCCATAAGCCCCGGAAAAAAAACTCCTTAGAGACCACAAAGCTGCTCCTCTTGTGGAAAAACCACCTTTGCAACTGTCTCCCCTATCAGAATATTTCCTTTTCCCCCCTCTCATAGCTGTACACATTTTTCCCTCCCCAAACTACAACATCTTACATGCTGAAGCTGGGAAATCAAATTCTGCCCCCCCTTCCCAGGGACTTCGGTTTTTTAGCAAAAAAGTACCAAAATTGAGGTGAAATTCAAAAAAAATAAACATTTTACGAAAAGCAAAATCTAACTAGTCGAAAAGAAACCCATCACTGGTTTCATAAAGTGGATGGTTTTAATTGACAAAATTTAAAATCCCAGGAAAACGATGAATAAATTTTTATTGAATAGGTTTTTTCTTTCTTTAAAAAGGGGAAATTGTTGAAAAGTCATCTAAAACTCCCCCCAAAAGGAAGCACTTACCACTACAAAGAAACAAGTCAGTCAACTGTTGAAGAAATTTACAGACTAGGCATTGTTTTCCCACGTAACTTCCATTTCTTACAGTCCTGCAGTCTTCTTCTATTCTCATACATAAGTCACAACATTGTTTTCTGGAGACTCCGTCAGCTAGAAACTACCTAGCAGGAAGCACTTTCCACTACAAACAAACAAGTCAGTGCAACTGTTGAAGAAGTTTACAGACTTATAATTGTTTTCCATATCACTTCCATTTCTTACAGTTGTGCAGTTTCTCAATTCTCATATATGAGTCCAACCTTGTTTAACTGGAGATTCTGTCAGCTAGAAACTACCCAACAGGAAGCACTTACTATAGACAATGGAAAGTGAGTGCTACTGTTGAAGAAATCTATGCAACTTTAAGCAAGATCTTCCTTTCTACAAAATCAATGGTTTTGCCTTAATACCTATAAAACCGCAACCTATCAAGTGTAACTTATTACAGCACATAGCAAGTAACATTTAAACATGCAAGATCTAGAAACCTGAAGAAGAAACACTGCCAAACTCTGCCCCAACTTCTTCAGCACTTACTAGAAAGTGAACAAGAAAGTACTAAAGTTAAGGTGAAATTCGAATGAAGCTCGGATATCTTGGTTAGAAGATCATAGTGCAATATTTACAGACAGAACTTCAATAAAATTATAAAACAAGGTTTTCCTACTTACTCCTTTTAAATCATTCTTTGCTGCATACCGGCGAGTTTTATTCTCAGCTCACCAAACTTTGCAGAAGGTCATCGGAGAAACCATGAAACTCAGAACCTCTGAAATGCCAGGTTCAACTGACTGCAACATTATAAAGCTACTAGGTTTACCTCCAGCCCCTTTCTCATCTGTCATTACTCTTTTCACCCTTCTTTCTTTTTGACTTTGACTTGATAGCGTCAGAGTGCAAGCCTAATTAATACTACATAGTACAGCATTAAATAACATCTATGTAACAAAATACCCGCCTTACGAGTAGTGTGTTAAAGTTATGAAAAAAGGAAACATTTTAAAAAACGTAACATGATTGTCAATGTAATTGTTTTGTCACTGTTATGAGTGTTCCTGTCATAAAGTTTGATTATCATTATTTCTTTCAATCAGGTTGTTTTGGAGGGCGTGTTGTGTTCAAGTTACATTCCGTGTTTGTCAACCGTTGAAAGGCGACGGTTTCATTCTGAAGTGTTCCCCCAAATCCTACTCATGAACCCCAAAGATGTTTAACAGGCATTCCCAGTAAACTTGTTGATTGGCCTCCCGAATTTTTAAAGGAAGCATGTCTAAGTTTGGGAAATCACCTCCAAGTTTTAGGCAACATCTCAAGAAGTTGTGGATTTGTGTGGTATTTAGGGGCAGTGTCTCTATTAAGTTGTGGATTTGCCTGCGGTATTTAGCGACAACATGTCTAACTGAATTTTTCTGGATTAGTGACAACGTATCTGAACTTTGGATTTGCCTGCAAGTATTTAGTGACAGCGTGTCTACTTTTTGGATTTTTCTCGGTATTTTGCAGCGTCCAAATTTTTTGTGTGTTGCATCGAAAATGGTACCCCTATTTGCATGTTTCCCCCTTTTCTTTTTTCTACAGCTTGGATTGCTGCAGTCATTCGGTTTTTAGTTTCTGGTTTGTTTAATTCGTTTAGTATTTTCAGGACTTGTGTTGAAGTAAATTGGCATCTGTCAAGTGTTGTAAAAATGCAACCATTTGATAACTTTGCATCCAGCTTTTTTTTTCATAAACATCAAAATGTCCACTACCAAATCATCACCTGTGAAACTAAATGATTAAAAGGGGATTAGCGGGTTTTCCAAAAAATGTAAAATATTTGGCAATTTCTGTACACTTAAAGGGCAACTAACAATTCATCACCCGTAATCCTCCTGCAGAAACATAGGTGAAGGGCTTAAATTTTCCCCCTTTATAGTGCCCCCTTTACTATAATCATCCTTTCGTCATCAGTCCCACCTTAAACCTGTCCGGTCATTTTCCCGACCAAAGTTTTTCCGGATATCAAGATTGACCCGAATTTGGCCCTGCAATATTAAAAAAAATGGAAATCGACGGCTCTCGGCATGTAAACCACTCGATGCAGTTCTTTGTGAAGGTGATTGTCGATGCATCCACCACAAAAATCACTATTTAAATAAGATGTTTAACAGGCTTCCGGTGCAACTTTTAAAAACATTTTGGGCTAGGACACTCCCAAATTCTGCCCCAAATTCTGAGCACTTACTAGAAAGTGAACAAGAAAGTTACTCAAAGTTAAGGTGAAATTCGGAGTGAAAGCTCAGATATCTTAGTTAGAAGATCATAGTGCAATATTTACAGACAGAACTTCAATAAAATTATAAAACAAGGTTTTCCTACTTACTCCTTTTAAATCATTCTTGCAAGTGCATAACGCCGAAGTTTTATTCTCAGCTCACCAACTTTTACCAGAAGGTCACTGGACGGAACAGCACGCAAAGAAACTGCAGAACCACTGAAATGCCCAGGTTCAACTGACTGCAACATTATAAAGCTACTAAGGTTTACCTCCCAGCCCCCTTTTCTCATCTGTCATTACTCTTTTCACCCTTCTTTCTTTTTGACTTTGACTTGGAACGCAGAGGAGATAACTGCCAATAAAAAGTGACTCTCACAGTCTTCTTTCACACCTAATCAAACTAAGTGTGCAGCAATTTCACTTTTATCTGATCGTTGTCAGTCAATATTTGACAGTATTATCTTTACAAAACAATTTCTTAATGATAAAGACATGATCATTATCCCTTAAATCTAAATCAAGAAAAAAAAATATCACAACAACAAGATGATTAACTATTTTCTTAAAGTTTTATAAACAGTATAAAATCAAATTCAGTGTTGGTGTTTCCTATAGGTTTAGGTTATAACTTTCTTTATTTAAAGAGATCTTTTACCCTACCTTAAAGTACAATCTACAAAAGATAAAAAAAAACACTTGCAACTAATAGGTAAAACCGTGTCTTCATTATATTGCAATGGGATAATAATTAATCAAACAACCTTTTTAATCCTCGAGTACCCTAAAGTTCAATTAAAAAGTGAAACGTTGAAGATGAAAGTACAAGAAAATACTCTTCTTTGCAGTTGTCCTGTGAATTAGGTTTTTTTGAAGCTACCCTAAAAGAAAGCACTTACTTGCATTAGAGACAGTGAACGCTTTCCTTTGAAGTAACTTAGGCATTGTAAGAATGTGCAGCTGCAAGCACAAAGTTCTCCCAGGTAAAATTCTACTTTCCATTGGTTTCCAAAATGGTGAATAGTGTGAGAAAATGTCCTTTTATAAGCAACCCGTTAGGAAACACTCCTTAGAGACCTACACAAAGCTGCTCTTCTTGTGGAAAAACCACCTTTGCAACTGTACTGCTCCTATCTAGAATATTCCCTTTTCCCCTCTCTCATGGCTGTACACATTTAATCCATCCCAATCGTACAACATCTTACATGCTGAAGGCTAGGACACTACAAAATTCTGCCCCAACTTCACAGGCACTTACTGGATTTTGAGCAAGAAAGTACCAAAGTTGAGGTGAAATTCAGAGTAAGGCCATAAAACATTTTTATGCAGAAAAGCAAAGTCATAGAGCTAGTCAACAGAAACCCATCACTGGTTTTCATAAATGTAGGATGGTTTTAATTGACATAAAATTAAACTCCCTAGGAGAAAACAGATGTATCAAATCATTTTCTGTTCGAATAGGTTTTTGCTCTTTCTTCCACAACACAGTGAAGCAGTGTGTTTGAAAAGTCATGCTAAAACTACCCCAACAGGAAGCACTTACCACTACAAAGAAACAAGTCAATTACGCTGTTGAAGAAATTTACAGACTAGGCATTGTTTTCCCAACGTAACTCCCATTTCTTACAGTTCTGCAGTCTTCTTCTATTCTCATACATAAGTCATAACATTGTTTTTCTAGGAGACTCCGTCTGCTAGAAACTACCCCAACGGAAGCACTTTCTTCACTACAAACAAACAAGTCAGTGCAACTGTTGAAGAAGTTTTACAGACTTATAATTGTTTTCCATATCACTTCCATTTCTTACAGTTCTGCAGTTTTCTACTATTCTCATATATGAGTCACAACCTTGTTTAACTGGAGACTCTGTCAGCTAGAAACTACCCCAACAGGAAGCACTTACTATAGACAATGGAAAGAAGTAGAAAGTGCTACTGTTGAAGAAATCTGTGCAACTTTAAGCAAGATCTTCCTTTCTACAAAATCAATGGTTTTGCCTTAATACCTATAAAACCATAACCTATCAGAAGTGTAACTTGTTACAGCACATAGCAAGTAACATTTAAACATACAAGATCTAGAAACCTGAAGAAAGATACACTGCCAGAGCTCTGCCCCAACTTCTTAGCACTTACTAGAAAGTGACAAGAAAGTACTAAAGTTAAGGTGAAATTGGAATAAGCTTCGGATATCTTGGTTAGAAGATCATAGTGCAAATATTTACAGACAGAACTTCAATAAAATTATAAAACAAAGGTTTTCCTACTTACTCCTTTTAAATCATTCTTGTAGCGGCATACGGCCGAGTTTTATTCTCAGCTCACCAAACTTTGCAAGAAGGTCACTCGGCCGGGAACAACACGCATGACTGCAGAACCACTGAAATGCCCAGGTTCAACTGACTGCAACATTATAAAGCTACTAAGGTTTACCTCCCAGCCCCCTTTTCTCATCTGTCATTACTCTTTTCACCCTTCTTTCTTTTTTGACTTTGACTTGGAACGTCAGAGGAGATAACTGCCAATAAAAGGGACTCACAAGTCTTCTCACACCCAATCAAACTAGGGTGTGCAGCAATTTCACTTTTATCTGATCGTTGTCAGTCAATATTTGACAGTATTATTATCTTTACAAAACAATTTCTTAATGATGAAGACATGATCAGTATCCCTTAAATCTAAATCAAGAAACAAAAATATCCACAACAAATAAGATGATTAACTATTTTCTTAAAAGTTTTATAAACAGTATAAAAATCAAATTCAGTGTTGGTGTTTCCTATGGTTTTAGGTTATAACTTTCTTTATTTAAAGAGATCTTTTACCCTACCTTAAAGTACAATCTACAAAAGATAAAAACACTTGCAACTAATAGTAAAACCGTGTCTTCATTATATTGCAAGGGATAATTAATCAAACAACTCTTTTTAATCCTCGAGGTACCCTAAAGTTCAATTAAAAAGTGAAAACGTTGAACATGAAAGTACAAGAAAATACTCTTCTTTGCAGTTGTCCTGTGAATTAGGTTTTACCGGTGCTGCCCCAAAAGAAAGCACTTACTTGCATTAGAACAGTGAGCGCTTTCCTTTGGAAGTAACTTAGGCATTGTAAGAATCGTGCAGCTGCCAAGCACAAAGTTCTCTCCAGGTAAAATTTACTTTCCATTGGTTCCAAAATGGTGAATAGTGTGAGAAAATGTCCTTTTATAAACAACCCGTTAGGGAAACACTCCTTAGAGATCTACACAAAGCTGCTCCTCTTGTGGAAAAACCACCTTTGCAACTGTACTGCTCCTATCTAGAATATTTCTTTTCCCCTCTCTCGTAGTTGTACACATTTAATCCATCCCAATCGTACAACATCTTACATGCACTGAAGGCTAGGGACACTACTAAATTCTGCCCCAACTACTGAGCACTTACTGGATTTTGAGCAAAGAAAATTACCAAAGTTGAGGTGAAATTCAGAGTAAGGCCATAAAAACATTTTGTATTAGAAAAGCAAAGTCATAGAGCTAGTCAAGACGAAACCCATCACTGGTTTTCATAAATGTGGATGGTTTTAATTGACATAAAATTAAACTCCCTAGGAGAAAAACAGATGAATAAATCATTTTCTATTCGAATAGGTTTTTGCTCTTTCTTCCACAACACAGGAAGTTATGTGTGAATAGTCATACTAAAACTACCCCAACAGGAAGCACTTACCACTACAAAGAAACAAGTCAGTGCAGCTGTTGGAAGAAATTTTACAGACTAGGCATTGTTTTCCCACAGAACTTCCATTTCTTACAGTTCTGCAGTCTTCTTCTATTCTCATACATAAGTCACAACATTTGTTTTTCTGGAGACTGCCTCCTTGCTAGAAACTACCCCAACAGGAAGCACTTACCACTACAAACAAACAAGTCAATGCAACTGTTGAAGAAGTTTACAGACTTATAATTGTTTCCCATATCACTTCCATTTCTTACAGTTCTGCAGTTTTCTACAATTCTCATATATGAGTCACAACCTTGTTTAACTGGAGACTCTGTCAGCTAGAAACTACCCCAACAGGAAGCACTTACTATAGACAATGGAAAAGTGAGTGCTACTGTTGAAGAAATCTAATGCAACTTTAAGCAAGATCTTCCTTTCTACAAAATCAATGGTTTTGCCTTAATACCTATAAAACCAGCAACCTATCAGAAGTGTAAACTTATTACAGCACATAGCAAGTAACATTTAAAACATGCAAGATCTAGAAACCTGAAGAAAAGATACACTGCCAAACTCTGCCCCAACTTCTTAGCACTTACTAGAAAGTGAACAAGAAATTACTAAAGTTAAGGTGAAATTCAGGAGGAAAGCTTCGGATATCTTGGTTAGAAGATCATAGTGCAATATTTACAGACAGAACTTCAATAAAATTATAAAACAAGGTTTTCCCACCACCTCCTTTTAAATCATCATTCTGCGCGCATACCGGCCGAGTTTTATTCTCAGCTCACCAAACTTTACCAGAAGGTCATTCGACGGGAAAAAGCACGCAAACTGCAGAACCACTGAAATGCCCAGGTTCAACTGACTGCAACATTATAAAACTACTAAGGTTTACCTCCCAGCCCCCTTTTCTCATCTGTCATTACTCTTTTCACCCTTCTTTCTTTTTGACTTTGACTTGGAGCGTCAGAGGAGATAACTGCTACTGTAAAAGGGACTCACAAGTCTTTCACACCCAATCAAACTAAGTGTACAGCAATTTCACTTTTATCTGATCGTTGTCAGTCAATATTTGACAGTATTATCTTTACAAAACAATTTCTTAATGATGAAGACTATGATCATTATCCCTTAAATCTAAATCAAGAAACAAAAATATCCACAACAACAAGATGATTAACTATTTTCTTAAAGTTTTATAAACAGTTATAAAAATCAAATTCAGTGTCGGTGTTTCCTATGGTTTAGGTTATAACTTTCTTTATTTAAAGAGATCTTTTACCCTACCTTAAAAGTACACAATCTACAAAAGATAAAAAACACTTGCAACTAATAGTAAAACCGTGTCTTCATTATATTGCAAGGGATAATTAATCAAACAACTCTTTTAATCCTCGAGTACCCTAAAGTTCAATTAAAAAGTGAAACGTTGAACATGAAAGTACAAGAGAAAATACTCTTCTTTGCAGTTGTCCTGTGAGATTAGGTTTTTACCAGAAGCTGCCCCAAAAGCACTTACTTGCATTAGAACAGTGAACGCTTTCCTTTGAAGTAACTTAGGCATTGTAGGAGAACGTACGGCAGCCAAGCACAAAGTTCTCTCCAGGTAAAATTTACTTTCCATTGGTTCCAAAATGGTGAATAGTGTGAGAAAATGTCCTTTTATAAGCAACCCGTTAGGAAACACTCCTTAGAGACCTACACAAAGCTGCTGCTCTTGTGGAAAAAACCACCTTTGCAACTGTAACTGCTCCCTATCTAGAATATTTCCTTTCCCCTCTCTCATAGCTGTACACATTTAATCCATCCCAATCGTTACAACAACATACTTGCTGAGAGGCTAGGACACTACAAATTCTGCCCCAACTTCTGAGCACTTACTGGATTTTGAGCAAGAAAGTACCAAAGTTGAGGTGAAATTCAGAGTAAGACCATAAAACATTTTGTACTAAAAAGCAAAGTCATAGAGTTAGCTCTAGACAGAAACCCATCACTGGTTTTCATAAATGTGGATGGTTTTAATTGACATAAAATTAAACTCCCTAGGAGAAAAACAGATGAATAAATCATTTTCTATTCTGAATAGGTTTTTGCTCTTTCTTCCACAACACAGGAGGTGTGTGTTGAAAAGTCATGCTAAAACTACCCCAACAGGAAGCACTTACCACTACAAAGAAACAAGTCAAGTGCAACTGTTGAAGAAATTTTACAGACTAGGCATTGTTTTCCCAATGTAACTTCCATTTCTTACAGTGCTGCAGTCTTCTTCTATTCTCATACATAAGTCACAACATTGTTTTTCTGGAGACTCCGTCAGCTAGAAACTACCCCAGCAGGGGAAGCACTTTCCACTACAAACAAACAAGTCAGTGCAACTGTTGAAGAAGTTTTACAGACTTATAATTGTTTTCCATATCACTTCCATTTCTTACAGTTGTGCAGTTTTCTACGAATTCCTCATATATGAGTCACAACCTTGTTTAACTGGAGATTCTGTCAGCTAGAAACTACCCCAACAGGAAGCACTTACTATAGAAAATGGAAAAGTAGGTGCTACTGTTGAAGAAATCTGTACAACTTTAAAGCAAGATCTTCCTTTCTACAAAATCAATGGTTTTGCCTTAATACCTATAAAAACCGCAACCTATCAGAAGTGTAACTTATTACAGCACATAGCAAGTAACATTTAAACATGCAAGATCTAGAAACCTGAAGAAAGATACACTGCCAAACTCTGCCCCAACTTCTTAGCACTTACTAGAAAGTGAACAAGAAAGTACTAAAGTTAAGGTGAAATTCGGAGTGATTAGCTTCGGATATCTTGGTTAGAAGATCATAGTGCAATATTTACAGACAGAACTTCAATAAAATTATAAAACAAAGGTTTTCCTACTTACTCCTTTTAAATCATTCTTGCGGCATACCGCCGAGTTTTATTCTCAGCTCACCAAACTTTACCAGAAGGTCACTCGACGGGAAACAGCAAGCAAACTGCAGAACCTCTCAAAATGCCCAGGTTCAACTGGCTGCAACATTATAAAGCTACTAAGGTTTACCTCCCAGCCCCCTTTTTCTCATCTGTCATTACTCTTTTCACCCTTTCTTTCTTTTTGACTTTGACGAATAGCGTCAGAGTGCAAGCCTTAATTAATACTACATAGTACAGCATTAAATAACATCTATGTAACACAATACCCGCGCTTCGCAGCTTAAGTAGTGTGTTAAAGAAGTTATGAAAAAGAAAAGGAAACTTATTTAAAAATAGCGTAACATGATTGTCCAATGTAATTGTTTTGTCACTGTTATGAGTGTTCCTGCTATAAAGGATTTGATTATCATTATTTCTTTCAATCAGGTTCGTTTTGGAGGACGTGTTGTGTTCAAGTTACATTCCGTGTTTGTCAACCCGTTGTAAAGACGACAGGTTTTCATTCATCGGCAAGTGTTCACTGCCCAAATCAAGCTACCTCATGAATCTAAGATGTTTAACAGGCATTCCCAGTATTAACTTGTTGATTGGCCTGCAGATATTTAGCGACAGCATTGCTCTATGAGAGTTGTGGAATCACTTCCAAG
The DNA here is from genome assembly GCF_016835505.1 of Polypterus senegalus. Classification (NCBI taxonomy): domain Eukaryota; kingdom Metazoa; phylum Chordata; class Cladistia; order Polypteriformes; family Polypteridae; genus Polypterus; species Polypterus senegalus. The sequence continues at coordinate 26,878 of NW_024378302.1, forward strand.
TATTTAAGACGACAATATCTCAATGAAGTTGTGGATTTGTGTGTGAATATTTGAGCGGCAGTGTCTCTATTAAGTTGTGGATTTGCCTGCGAGTATTTGGCGACAACATGTCTATTAACTTGTGAATTTTTCTGCGAGTACTTAGTGACAAGCGTATCTATGAACTTCTGTGGATTTGCCTGCAAGTATTTAGTGACAAGCGTGTCTACTACTTTTGGATTTTTTCTGCTAGTATTTTGCGGCGAAGCGTCATGAAGTTGTTTTAGTGTAGTTTGCATCAGAAAAATGTATCACCTAGTCTGACATGCTTCCCTCTTTTAACTGTTTTCTCACAGCTTGGATTTGCTACAGTCATAATCGGTTTGAGTTTCATGGTTTGTTTCAATCACGCTAGTATTTTCAGGACTTGTGTTGAAGTGACATTACGGCATCTGTCAAGTGTTGTAAGCTTAGCAACCAACTTCATCGATAACTTTGCATCCAGCTTTTGAGAGTTGAAACATTCATAAACATCAAAGTGTCCACTACTCAAATCATCACCTGTGAATCTAAGATGATTAAGAGGCATTAAGCTGTTCTCCAAAAACTTACTAGAAAGTGAACAAGAAAGTACTAAAGTTAAGGTGAAATTCAGAGTGAAAGCTCGGATATCTTGGTTAGAAGATCATAGTGCAATATTTACAGACAGAACTTCAATAAAATTATAAAACAAGGTTTTCCTACTTACTCCTTTTAAATCATTCTTGTGCGGCATACCGGCCGAGTTTTATTCTCAGCTCACCAAACTTTACCAGAAGGTCACTCGACGGGAAACAGCACGCAAACTGCAGAACCACTGAAATGCCCAGGTTCAACTGACTGCAACATTATAAAGCTACTAAGGTTTACCTCCCAGCCCCTTTTCTCATCTGTCATTACTCTTTTCACCCTTCTTTCTTTTTGACTTTGACTTGGAACGTCAGAGGAGATAACTGCCAATAAAAGGGACTCACAAGTCTTTCACACCCAATCAAACTAAGTGTGCAGCAATTTCACTTTTATCTGATCGTTGTCAGTCAATATTTGACAGTATTATCTTTACAAAACAATTTCTTAATGATGAAGACATGATCATTATCCCTTAAATCTAAATCAAGAAACAAAAATATCACAACAACAAGATGATTAACTATTTTCTTAAAGTTTTATAAACAGTATAAAAATCAAATTCAGTGTTGGTGTTTCCTATGGTTTAGGTTATAACTTTCTTTATTTAAAGAGATCTTTTACCCTACCTTAAAGTACAATCTACAAAAGATAAAAAAAACACTTGCAACTAATAGTAAAACCGTGTCTTCATTATATTGCAAGGGATAATTAATCAAACAACTCTTTTAATCCTCGAGTACCCTAAAGTTCAATTAAAAAGTGAAACGTTGAACATGAAAGTACAAGAAAATACTCTTCTTTGCAGTTGTCCTGTGAATTAGGTTTTTACGAAGCTGCCCCAAAAGAAAGCACTTACTTGCATTAGAACAGTGAACGCTTTCCTTTGAAGTAACTTAGGCATTGTAAGAATGTGCAGCTGCCAAGCACAAAGTTCTCCAGGTAAAATTTACTTTCCATTGGTTCCAAAATGGTGAATAGTGTGAGAAAATGTCCTTTTATAAGCAACCCGTTAGGAAACACTCCTTAGAGACCTACACAAAGCTGCTCCTCTTGTGGAAAAACCACCTTTGCAACTGTACTGCTCCCTATCTAGAATATTCCCTTTTCCCCTCTCTCATAGCTGTACACATTTAATCCATCCCAATCGTACAACATCTTACATGCTGAAGGCTAGGACACTACCAAATTCTGCCCCAACTTCTGAGCACTTACTGGATTTTGAGCAAGAAAGTACCAAAGTTGAGGTGAAATTCAGAGTAAGGCCATAAAACATTTTGTACGAAAAAGCAAAGTCATAGAGCTAGTCGAACAGAAACCCATCACTGGTTTTCATAAATGTGGATGGTTTTAATTGACATAAAATTAAACTCCCTAGGAGAAAAACAGATGAATAAATCATTTTCTATTCGAATAGGTTTTGCTCTTTCTTCCACAACACAGGAAGGTGTGTTGAAAAGTCATGCTAAAACTACCCCAACAGGAAGCACTTACCACTACAAAGAAACAAGTCAGTGCAACTGTTGAAGAAATTTTACAGACTAGGCATTGTTTTCCCACGTAACTTCCATTTCTTACAGTTCTGCAGTCTTCTTCTATTCTCATACATAAGTCACAACATTGTTTTTCTGGAGACTCCGTCAGCTAGAAACTACCCCAACGGGAAGCACTTACCACTACAAACAAACAAGTCAGTGCAACTGTTGAAGAAGTTTTACAGACTTATAATTGTTTTCCATATCACTTCCATTTCTTACAGTTCTGCAGTTTTCTACTATTCTCATATATGAGTCACAACCTTGTTTAACTGGAGACTCTGTCAGCTAGAAACTACCCCAACAGGAAGCACTTACTATAGACAATGGAAAAGTGAGTGCTACTGTTGAAGAAATCTGTGCAACTTTAAGCAAGATCTTCCTTTCTACAAAATCAATGGTTTTGCCTTAATACCTATAAAAACCGCAACCTATCAGAAGTGTAACTTATTACAGCACATAGCAAGTAACATTTAAACATGCAAGATCTAGAAACCTGAAGAAAGATACACTGCCAAACTCTGCCCCAACTTCTTAGCACTTACTAGAAAGTGAACAAGAAAGTACTAAAGTTAAGGTGAAATTCGAGTGAAAGCTCGGATATCTTGGTTAGAAGATCATAGTGCAATATTTACAGACAGAACTTCAATAAAATTATAAAACAAGGTTTTCCTACTTACTCCTTTTAAATCATTCTTGTGCGGCATACCGGCCGAGTTTTATTCTCAGCTCACCAAACTTTACCAGAAGGTCACTCGACGGGAAACAGCACGCAAACTGCAGAACCACTGAAATGCCCAGGTTCAACTGACTGCAACATTATAAAGCTACTAAGGTTTACCTCCCAGCCCCCTTTTCTCATCTGTCATTACTCTTTTCACCCTTCTTTCTTTTTGACTTTGACTTGGAACGTCAGAGGAGATAACTGCCAATAAAAGGGACTCACAAGTCTTTCACACCCAATCAAACTAAGTGTGCAGCAATTTCACTTTTATCTGATCGTTGTCAGTCAATATTTGACAGTATTATCTTTACAAAACAATTTCTTAATGATGAAGACATGATCATTATCCCTTAAATCTAAATCAAGAAACAAAAATATCACAACAACAAGATGATTAACTATTTTCTTAAAGTTTTATAAACAGTATAAAAATCAAATTCAGTGTTGGTGTTTCCTATGGTTTAGGTTATAACTTTCTTTATTTAAAGAGATCTTTTACCCTACCTTAAAGTACAATCTACAAAAGATAAAAAACACTTGCAACTAATAGTAAAACCGTGTCTTCATTATATTGCAAGGGATAATTAATCAAACAACTCTTTTAATCCTCGAGTACCCTAAAGTTCAATTAAAAAGTGAAACGTTGAACATGAAAGTACAAGAAAATACTCTTCTTTGCAGTTGTCCTGTGAATTAGGTTTTTACGAAGCTGCCCCAAAAGAAAGCACTTACTTGCATTAGAACAGTGAACGCTTTCCTTTGAAGTAACTTAGGCATTGTAAGAATGTGCAGCTGCCAAGCACAAAGTTCTCTCCAGGTAAAATTTACTTTCCATTGGTTCCAAAATGGTGAATAGTGTGAGAAAATGTCCTTTTATAAGCAACCCGTTAGGAAACACTCCTTAGAGACCTACACAAAGCTGCTCCTCTTGTGGAAAAACCACCTTTGCAACTGTACTGCTCCCTATCTAGAATATTCCCTTTTCCCTCTCTCATAGCTGTACACATTTAATCCATCCCAATCGTACAACATCTTACATGCTGAAGGCTAGGACACTACAAATTCTGCCCCAACTTCTGAGCACTTACTGGATTTTGAGCAAGAAAGTACCAAAGTTGAGGTGAAATTCAGAGTAAGGCCATAAAACATTTTGTACGAAAAAGCAAAGTCATAGAGCTAGTCGAACAGAAACCCATCACTGGTTTTCATAAATGTGGATGGTTTTAATTGACATAAAATTAAACTCCCTAGGAGAAAAACAGATGAATAAATCATTTTCTATTCGAATAGGTTTTTGCTCTTTCTTCCACAACACAGGAAGGTGTGTTGAAAAGTCATGCTAAAACTACCCCAACAGGAAGCACTTACCACTACAAAGAAACAAGTCAGTGCAACTGTTGAAGAAATTTTACAGACTAGGCATTGTTTTCCCACGTAACTTCCATTTCTTACAGTTCTGCAGTCTTCTTCTATTCTCATACATAAGTCACAACATTGTTTTTCTGGAGACTCCGTCAGCTAGAAACTACCCCAACGGGAAGCACTTACCACTACAAACAAACAAGTCAGTGCAACTGTTGAAGAAGTTTTACAGACTTATAATTGTTTTCCATATCACTTCCATTTCTTACAGTTCTGCAGTTTTCTACTATTCTCATATATGAGTCACAACCTTGTTTAACTGGAGACTCTGTCAGCTAGAAACTACCCCAACAGGAAGCACTTACTATAGACAATGGAAAAGTGAGTGCTACTGTTGAAGAAATCTGTGCAACTTTAAGCAAGATCTTCCTTTCTACAAAATCAATGGTTTTGCCTTAATACCTATAAAAACGCAACCTATCAGAAGTGTAACTTATTACAGCACATAGCAAGTAACATTTAAACATGCAAGATCTAGAAACCTGAAGAAAGATACACTGCCAAACTCTGCCCCAACTTCTTAGCACTTACTAGAAAGTGAACAAGAAAGTACTAAAGTTAAGGTGAAATTCAGAGTGAAAGCTCGGATATCTTGGTTAGAAGATCATAGTGCAATATTTACAGACAGAACTTCAATAAAATTATAAAACAAGGTTTTCCTACTTACTCCTTTTAAATCATTCTTGTGCGGCATACCGGCCGAGTTTTATTCTCAGCTCACCAAACTTTACCAGAAGGTCACTCGACGGGAAACAGCACGCAAACTGCAGAACCACTGAAATGCCCAGGTTCAACTGACTGCAACATTATAAAGCTACTAAGGTTTACCTCCCAGCCCCTTTTCTCATCTGTCATTACTCTTTTCACCCTTCTTTCTTTTTTGACTTTGACTTGGAACGTCAGAGGAGATAACTGCCAATAAAAGGGACTCACAAGTCTTTCACACCCAATCAAACTAAGTGTGCAGCAATTTCACTTTTATCTGATCGTTGTCAGTCAATATTTGACAGTATTATCTTTACAAAACAATTTCTTAATGATGAAGACATGATCATTATCCCTTAAATCTAAATCAAGAAACAAAAATATCACAACAACAAGATGATTAACTATTTTCTTAAAGTTTTATAAACAGTATAAAAATCAAATTCAGTGTTGGTGTTTCCTATGGTTTAGGTTATAACTTTCTTTATTTAAAGAGATCTTTTACCCTACCTTAAAGTACAATCTACAAAAGATAAAAAAAACACTTGCAACTAATAGTAAAACCGTGTCTTCATTATATTGCAAGGGATAATTAATCAAACAACTCTTTTAATCCTCGAGTACCCTAAAGTTCAATTAAAAAGTGAAACGTTGAACATGAAAGTACAAGAAAATACTCTTCTTTGCAGTTGTCCTGTGAATTAGGTTTTTACGAAGCTGCCCCAAAAGAAAGCACTTACTTGCATTAGAACAGTGAACGCTTTCCTTTGAAGTAACTTAGGCATTGTAAGAATGTGCAGCTGCCAAGCACAAAGTTCTCTCCAGGTAAAATTTACTTTCCATTGGTTCCAAAATGGTGAATAGTGTGAGAAAATGTCCTTTTATAAGCAACCCGTTAGGAAACACTCCTTAGAGACCTACACAAAGCTGCTCCTCTTGTGGAAAAACCACCTTTGCAACTGTACTGCTCCCTATCTAGAATATTCCCTTTTCCCTCTCTCATAGCTGTACACATTTAATCCATCCCAATCGTACAACATCTTACATGCTGAAGGCTAGGACACTACAAATTCTGCCCCAACTTCTGAGCACTTACTGGATTTTGAGCAAGAAAGTACCAAAGTTGAGGTGAAATTCAGAGTAAGGCCATAAAACATTTTGTACGAAAAAGCAAAGTCATAGAGCTAGTCGAACAGAAACCCATCACTGGTTTTCATAAATGTGGATGGTTTTAATTGACATAAAATTAAACTCCCTAGGAGAAAAACAGATGAATAAATCATTTTCTATTCGAATAGGTTTTTGCTCTTTCTTCCACAACACAGGAAGGTGTGTTGAAAAGTCATGCTAAAACTACCCCAACAGGAAGCACTTACCACTACAAAGAAACAAGTCAGTGCAACTGTTGAAGAAATTTTACAGACTAGGCATTGTTTTCCCACGTAACTTCCATTTCTTACAGTTCTGCAGTCTTCTTCTATTCTCATACATAAGTCACAACATTGTTTTTCTGGAGACTCCGTCAGCTAGAAACTACCCCAACGGGAAGCACTTACCACTACAAACAAACAAGTCAGTGCAACTGTTGAAGAAGTTTTACAGACTTATAATTGTTTTCCATATCACTTCCATTTCTTACAGTTCTGCAGTTTTCTACTATTCTCATATATGAGTCACAACCTTGTTTAACTGGAGACTCTGTCAGCTAGAAACTACCCCAACAGGAAGCACTTACTATAGACAATGGAAAAGTGAGTGCTACTGTTGAAGAAATCTGTGCAACTTTAAGCAAGATCTTCCTTTCTACAAAATCAATGGTTTTGCCTTAATACCTATAAAACCGCAACCTATCAGAAGTGTAACTTATTACAGCACATAGCAAGTAACATTTAAACATGCAAGATCTAGAAACCTGAAGAAAGATACACTGCCAAACTCTGCCCCAACTTCTTAGCACTTACTAGAAAGTGAACAAGAAAGTACTAAAGTTAAGGTGAAATTCAGAGTGAAAGCTCGGATATCTTGGTTAGAAGATCATAGTGCAATATTTACAGACAGAACTTCAATAAAATTATAAAACAAGGTTTTCCTACTTACTCCTTTTAAATCATTCTTGTGCGGCATACCGGCCGAGTTTTATTCTCAGCTCACCAAACTTTACCAGAAGGTCATTCGACGGGAAACAGCACGCAAACTGCAGAACCACTGAAATGCCCAGGTTCAACTGACTGCAACATTATAAAGCTACTAAGGTTTACCTCCCAGCCCCTTTTCTCATCTGTCATTACTCTTTTCACCCTTCTTTCTTTTTTGACTTTGACTTGGAACGTCAGAGGAGATAACTGCCAATAAAAGGGACTCACAAGTCTTTCACACCCAATCAAACTAAGTGTGCAGCAATTTCACTTTTATCTGATCGTTGTCAGTCAATATTTGACAGTATTATCTTTACAAAACAATTTCTTAATGATGAAGACATGATCATTATCCCTTAAATCTAAATCAAGAAACAAAAATATCACAACAACAAGATGATTAACTATTTTCTTAAAGTTTTATAAACAGTATAAAAATCAAATTCAGTGTTGGTGTTTCCTATGGTTTAGGTTATAACTTTCTTTATTTAAAGAGATCTTTTACCCTACCTTAAAGTACAATCTACAAAAGATAAAAAAAACACTTGCAACTAATAGTAAAACCGTGTCTTCATTATATTGCAAGGGATAATTAATCAAACAACTCTTTTAATCCTCGAGTACCCTAAAGTTCAATTAAAAAGTGAAACGTTGAACATGAAAGTACAAGAAAATACTCTTCTTTGCAGTTGTCCTGTGAATTAGGTTTTTACGAAGCTGCCCCAAAAGAAAGCACTTACTTGCATTAGAACAGTGAACGCTTTCCTTTGAAGTAACTTAGGCATTGTAAGAATGTGCAGCTGCCAAGCACAAAGTTCTCTCCAGGTAAAATTTACTTTCCATTGGTTCCAAAATGGTGAATAGTGTGAGAAAATGTCCTTTTATAAGCAACCCGTTAGGAAACACTCCTTAGAGACCTACACAAAGCTGCTCCTCTTGTGGAAAAACCACCTTTGCAACTGTACTGCTCCCTATCTAGAATATTCCCTTTTCCCTCTCTCATAGCTGTACACATTTAATCCATCCCAATCGTACAACATCTTACATGCTGAAGGCTAGGACACTACAAATTCTGCCCCAACTTCTGAGCACTTACTGGATTTTGAGCAAGAAAGTACCAAAGTTGAGGTGAAATTCAGAGTAAGGCCATAAAACATTTTGTACGAAAAAGCAAAGTCATAGAGCTAGTCGAACAGAAACCCATCACTGGTTTTCATAAATGTGGATGGTTTTAATTGACATAAAATTAAACTCCCTAGGAGAAAAACAGATGAATAAATCATTTTCTATTCGAATAGGTTTTTGCTCTTTCTTCCACAACACAGGAAGGTGTGTTGAAAAGTCATGCTAAAACTACCCCAACAGGAAGCACTTACCACTACAAAGAAACAAGTCAGTGCAACTGTTGAAGAAATTTTACAGACTAGGCATTGTTTTCCCACGTAACTTCCATTTCTTACAGTTCTGCAGTCTTCTTCTATTCTCATACATAAGTCACAACATTGTTTTTCTGGAGACTCCGTCAGCTAGAAACTACCCCAACGGGAAGCACTTACCACTACAAACAAACAAGTCAGTGCAACTGTTGAAGAAGTTTTACAGACTTATAATTGTTTTCCATATCACTTCCATTTCTTACAGTTCTGCAGTTTTCTACTATTCTCATATATGAGTCACAACCTTGTTTAACTGGAGACTCTGTCAGCTAGAAACTACCCCAACAGGAAGCACTTACTATAGACAATGGAAAAGTGAGTGCTACTGTTGAAGAAATCTGTGCAACTTTAAGCAAGATCTTCCTTTCTACAAAATCAATGGTTTTGCCTTAATACCTATAAAACCGCAACCTATCAGAAGTGTAACTTATTACAGCACATAGCAAGTAACATTTAAACATGCAAGATCTAGAAACCTGAAGAAAGATACACTGCCAAACTCTGCCCCAACTTCTTAGCACTTACTAGAAAGTGAACAAGAAAGTACTAAAGTTAAGGTGAAATTCAGAGTGAAAGCTCGGATATCTTGGTTAGAAGATCATAGTGCAATATTTACAGACAGAACTTCAATAAAATTATAAAACAAGGTTTTCCTACTTACTCCTTTTAAATCATTCTTGTGCGGCATACCGGCCGAGTTTTATTCTCAGCTCACCAAACTTTACCAGAAGGTCACTCGACGGGAAACAGCACGCAAACTGCAGAACCACTGAAATGCCCAGGTTCAACTGACTGCAACATTATAAAGCTACTAAGGTTTACCTCCCAGCCCCTTTTCTCATCTGTCATTACTCTTTTCACCCTTCTTTCTTTTTTGACTTTGACTTGGAACGTCAGAGGAGATAACTGCCAATAAAAGGGACTCACAAGTCTTTCACACCCAATCAAACTAAGTGTGCAGCAATTTCACTTTTATCTGATCGTTGTCAGTCAATATTTGACAGTATTATCTTTACAAAACAATTTCTTAATGATGAAGACATGATCATTATCCCTTAAATCTAAATCAAGAAACAAAAATATCACAACAACAAGATGATTAACTATTTTCTTAAAGTTTTATAAACAGTATAAAAATCAAATTCAGTGTTGGTGTTTCCTATGGTTTAGGTTATAACTTTCTTTATTTAAAGAGATCTTTTACCCTACCTTAAAGTACAATCTACAAAAGATAAAAAAAACACTTGCAACTAATAGTAAAACCGTGTCTTCATTATATTGCAAGGGATAATTAATCAAACAACTCTTTTAATCCTCGAGTACCCTAAAGTTCAATTAAAAAGTGAAACGTTGAACATGAAAGTACAAGAAAATACTCTTCTTTGCAGTTGTCCTGTGAATTAGGTTTTTACGAAGCTGCCCCAAAAGAAAGCACTTACTTGCATTAGAACAGTGAACGCTTTCCTTTGAAGTAACTTAGGCATTGTAAGAATGTGCAGCTGCCAAGCACAAAGTTTTCTCCAGGTAAAATTTACTTTCCATTGGTTCCAAAATGGTGAATAGTGTGAGAAAATGTCCTTTTATAAGCAACCCGTTAGGAAACACTCCTTAGAGACCTACACAAAGCTGCTCCTCTTGTGGAAAAACCACCTTTGCAACTGTACTGCTCCCTATCTAGAATATTCCCTTTTCCCTCTCTCATAGCTGTACACATTTAATCCATCCCAATCGTACAACATCTTACATGCTGAAGGCTAGGACACTACAAATTCTGCCCCAACTTCTGAGCACTTACTGGATTTTGAGCAAGAAAGTACCAAAGTTGAGGTGAAATTCAGAGTAAGGCCATAAAACATTTTGTACGAAAAAGCAAAGTCATAGAGCTAGTCGAACAGAAACCCATCACTGGTTTTCATAAATGTGGATGGTTTTAATTGACATAAAATTAAACTCCCTAGGAGAAAAACAGATGAATAAATCATTTTCTATTCGAATAGGTTTTGCTCTTTCTTCCACAACACAGGAAGGTGTGTTGAAAAGTCATGCTAAAACTACCCCAACAGGAAGCACTTACCACTACAAAGAAACAAGTCAGTGCAACTGTTGAAGAAATTTTACAGACTAGGCATTGTTTTCCCACGTAACTTCCATTTCTTACAGTTCTGCAGTCTTCTTCTATTCTCATACATAAGTCACAACATTGTTTTTCTGGAGACTCCGTCAGCTAGAAACTACCCCAACGGGAAGCACTTACCACTACAAACAAACAAGTCAGTGCAACTGTTGAAGAAGTTTTACAGACTTATAATTGTTTTCCATATCACTTCCATTTCTTACAGTTCTGCAGTTTTCTACTATTCTCATATATGAGTCACAACCTTGTTTAACTGGAGACTCTGTCAGCTAGAAACTACCCCAACAGGAAGCACTTACTATAGACAATGGAAAAGTGAGTGCTACTGTTGAAGAAATCTGTGCAACTTTAAGCAAGATCTTCCTTTCTACAAAATCAATGGTTTTGCCTTAATACCTATAAAACCGCAACCTATCAGAAGTGTAACTTATTACAGCACATAGCAAGTAACATTTAAACATGCAAGATCTAGAAACCTGAAGAAAGATACACTGCCAAACTCTGCCCCAACTTCTTAGCACTTACTAGAAAGTGAACAAGAAAGTACTAAAGTTAAGGTGAAATTCGAGTGAAAGCTCGGATATCTTGGTTAGAAGATCATAGTGCAATATTTACAGACAGAACTTCAATAAAATTATAAAACAAGGTTTTCCTACTTACTCCTTTTAAATCATTCTTGTGCGGCATACCGGCCGAGTTTTATTCTCAGCTCACCAAACTTTACCAGAAGGTCACTTCGACGGAAAAGCACGCAAACTGCAGAACCACTGAAATGCCCAGGTTCAACTGACTGCAACATTATAAAGCTACTAAGGTTTACCTCCCAGCCCCTTTTCTCATCTGTCATTACTCTTTTCACCCTTCTTTCTTTTTGACTTTGACTTGGAACGTCAGAGGAGATAACTGCCAATAAAAGGGACTCACAAGTCTTTCACACCCAATCAAACTAAGTGTGCAGCAATTTCACTTTTATCTGATCGTTGTCAGTCAATATTTGACAGTATTATCTTTACAAAACAATTTCTTAATGATGAAGACATGATCATTATCCCTTAAATCTAAATCAAGAAACAAAAATATCACAACAACAAGATGATTAACTATTTTCTTAAAGTTTTATAAACAGTATAAAAATCAAATTCAGTGTTGGTGTTTCCTATGGTTTAGGTTATAACTTTCTTTATTTAAAGAGATCTTTTACCCTACCTTAAAGTACAATCTACAAAAGATAAAAAACACTTGCAACTAATAGTAAAACCGTGTCTTCATTATATTGCAAGGGATAATTAATCAAACAACTCTTTTAATCCTCGAGTACCCTAAAGTTCAATTAAAAAGTGAAACGTTGAACATGAAAGTACAAGAAAATACTCTTCTTTGCAGTTGTCCTGTGAATTAGGTTTTTACGAAGCTGCCCCAAAAGAAAGCACTTACTTGCATTAGAACAGTGAACGCTTTCCTTTGAAGTAACTTAGGCATTGTAAGAATGTGCAGCTGCCAAGCACAAAGTTCTCTCCAGGTAAAATTTACTTTCCATTGGTTCCAAAATGGTGAATAGTGTGAGAAAATGTCCTTTTATAAGCAACCCGTTAGGAAACACTCCTTAGAGACCTACACAAAGCTGCTCCTCTTGTGGAAAAACCACCTTTGCAACTGTACTGCTCCCTATCTAGAATATTCCCTTTTCCCTCTCTCATAGCTGTACACATTTAATCCATCCCAATCGTACAACATCTTACATGCTGAAGGCTAGGACACTACCAAATTCTGCCCCAACTTCTGAGCACTTACTGGATTTTGAGCAAGAAAGTACCAAAGTTGAGGTGAAATTCAGAGTAAGGCCATAAAACATTTTGTACGAAAAAGCAAAGTCATAGAGCTAGTCGAACAGAAACCCATCACTGGTTTTCATAAATGTGGATGGTTTTAATTGACATAAAATTAAACTCCCTAGGAGAAAAACAGATGAATAAATCATTTTCTATTCGAATAGGTTTTGCTCTTTCTTCCACAACACAGGAAGGTGTGTTGAAAAGTCATGCTAAAACTACCCCAACAGGAAGCACTTACCACTACAAAGAAACAAGTCAGTGCAACTGTTGAAGAAATTTTACAGACTAGGCATTGTTTTCCCACGTAACTTCCATTTCTTACAGTTCTGCAGTCTTCTTCTATTCTCATACATAAGTCACAACATTGTTTTTCTGGAGACTCCGTCAGCTAGAAACTACCCCAACGGGAAGCACTTACCACTACAAACAAACAAGTCAGTGCAACTGTTGAAGAAGTTTTACAGACTTATAATTGTTTTCCATATCACTTCCATTTCTTACAGTTCTGCAGTTTTCTACTATTCTCATATATGAGTCACAACCTTGTTTAACTGGAGACTCTGTCAGCTAGAAACTACCCCAACAGGAAGCACTTACTATAGACAATGGAAAAGTGAGTGCTACTGTTGAAGAAATCTGTGCAACTTTAAGCAAGATCTTCCTTTCTACAAAATCAATGGTTTTGCCTTAATACCTATAAAACCGCAACCTATCAGAAGTGTAACTTATTACAGCACATAGCAAGTAACATTTAAACATGCAAGATCTAGAAACCTGAAGAAAGATACACTGCCAAACTCTGCCCCAACTTCTTAGCACTTACTAGAAAGTGAACAAGAAAGTACTAAAGTTAAGGTGAAATTCGAGTGAAAGCTCGGATATCTTGGTTAGAAGATCATAGTGCAATATTTACAGACAGAACTTCAATAAAATTATAAAACAAGGTTTTCCTACTTACTCCTTTTAAATCATTCTTGTGCGGCATACCGGCCGAGTTTTATTCTCAGCTCACCAAACTTTACCAGAAGGTCATTCGACGGGAAAAAGCACGCAAACTGCAGAACCACTGAAATGCCCAGGTTCAACTGACTGCAACATTATAAAGCTACTAAGGTTTACCTCCCAGCCCCCTTTTCTCATCTGTCATTACTCTTTTCACCCTTCTTTCTTTTTGACTTTGACTTGGAACGTCAGAGGAGATAACTGCCAATAAAAGGGACTCACAAGTCTTTCACACCCAATCAAACTAAGTGTGCAGCAATTTCACTTTTATCTGATCGTTGTCAGTCAATATTTGACAGTATTATCTTTACAAAACAATTTCTTAATGATGAAGACATGATCATTATCCCTTAAATCTAAATCAAGAAACAAAAATATCACAACAACAAGATGATTAACTATTTTCTTAAAGTTTTATAAACAGTATAAAAATCAAATTCAGTGTTGGTGTTTCCTATGGTTTAGGTTATAACTTTCTTTATTTAAAGAGATCTTTTACCCTACCTTAAAGTACAATCTACAAAAGATAAAAAACACTTGCAACTAATAGTAAAACCGTGTCTTCATTATATTGCAAGGGATAATTAATCAAACAACTCTTTTAATCCTCGAGTACCCTAAAGTTCAATTAAAAAGTGAAACGTTGAACATGAAAGTACAAGAAAATACTCTTCTTTGCAGTTGTCCTGTGAATTAGGTTTTTACGAAGCTGCCCCAAAAGAAAGCACTTACTTGCATTAGAACAGTGAACGCTTTCCTTTGAAGTAACTTAGGCATTGTAAGAATGTGCAGCTGCCAAGCACAAAGTTCTCTCCAGGTAAAATTTACTTTCCATTGGTTCCAAAATGGTGAATAGTGTGAGAAAATGTCCTTTTATAAGCAACCCGTTAGGAAACACTCCTTAGAGACCTACACAAAGCTGCTCCTCTTGTGGAAAAACCACCTTTGCAACTGTACTGCTCCCTATCTAGAATATTCCCTTTTCCCTCTCTCATAGCTGTACACATTTAATCCATCCCAATCGTACAACATCTTACATGCTGAAGGCTAGGACACTACAAATTCTGCCCCAACTTCTGAGCACTTACTGGATTTTGAGCAAGAAAGTACCAAAGTTGAGGTGAAATTCAGAGTAAGGCCATAAAACATTTTGTACGAAAAAGCAAAGTCATAGAGCTAGTCGAACAGAAACCCATCACTGGTTTTCATAAATGTGGATGGTTTTAATTGACATAAAATTAAACTCCCTAGGAGAAAAACAGATGAATAAATCATTTTCTATTCGAATAGGTTTTCGCTCTTTCTTCCACAACACAGGAAGGTGTGTTGAAAAGTCATGCTAAAACTACCCCAACAGGAAGCACTTACCACTACAAAGAAACAAGTCAGTGCAACTGTTGAAGAAATTTTACAGACTAGGCATTGTTTTCCCACGTAACTTCCATTTCTTACAGTTCTGCAGTCTTCTTCTATTCTCATACATAAGTCACAACATTGTTTTTCTGGAGACTCCGTCAGCTAGAAACTACCCCAACGGGAAGCACTTACCACTACAAACAAACAAGTCAGTGCAACTGTTGAAGAAGTTTTACAGACTTATAATTGTTTTCCATATCACTTCCATTTCTTACAGTTCTGCAGTTTTCTACTATTCTCATATATGAGTCACAACCTTGTTTAACTGGAGACTCTGTCAGCTAGAAACTACCCCAACAGGAAGCACTTACTATAGACAATGGAAAAGTGAGTGCTACTGTTGAAGAAATCTGTGCAACTTTAAGCAAGATCTTCCTTTCTACAAAATCAATGGTTTTGCCTTAATACCTATAAAACCGCAACCTATCAGAAGTGTAACTTATTACAGCACATAGCAAGTAACATTTAAACATGCAAGATCTAGAAACCTGAAGAAAGATACACTGCCAAACTCTGCCCCAACTTCTTAGCACTTACTAGAAAGTGAACAAGAAAGTACTAAAGTTAAGGTGAAATTCGAGTGAAAGCTCGGATATCTTGGTTAGAAGATCATAGTGCAATATTAACAGACAGAACTTCAATAAAATTATAAAACAACTTTTCCTACTTAATCCTTTTAAATCATTCTTGTGCGGCATACCGGCCGAGTTTTATTCTCAGCTCACCAAACTTTACCAGAAGGTCATTCGACGGGAAAAGGCACGCAAACTGCAGAACCACTGAAATGCCCAGGTTCAACTGACTGCAACATTATAAAGCTACTAAGGTTTACCTCCCAGCCCCCTTTTCTCATCTGTCATTACTCTTTTCACCCTTCTTTCTTTTTTGACTTTGACTTGGAACGTCAGAGGAGATAACTGCCAATAAAAGGGACTCACAAGTCTTTCACACCCAATCAAACTAAGTGTGCAGCAATTTCACTTTTATCTGATCGTTGTCAGTCAATATTTGACAGTATTATCTTTACAAAACAATTTCTTAATGATGAAGACATGATCATTATCCCTTAAATCTAAATCAAGAAACAAAAATATCACAACAACAAGATGATTAACTATTTTCTTAAAGTTTTATAAACAGTATAAAAATCAAATTCAGTGTTGGTGTTTCCTATGGTTTAGGTTATAACTTTCTTTATTTAAAGAGATCTTTTACCCTACCTTAAAGTACAATCTACAAAAGATAAAAAACACTTGCAACTAATAGTAAAACCGTGTCTTCATTATATTGCAAGGGATAATTAATCAAACAACTCTTTTAATCCTCGAGTACCCTAAAGTTCAATTAAAAAGTGAAACGTTGAACATGAAAGTACAAGAAAATACTCTTCTTTGCAGTTGTCCTGTGAATTAGGTTTTTACCGAAGCTGCCCCAAAAGAAAGCACTTACTTGCATTAGA
>NW_024378303.1:0-6921 GCF_016835505.1 Polypterus senegalus
GCTGATTTACACTAAGAAATGTGCAGTTTGTATCTTATGACAATCCGCGATTCTGAATGTTGGGCATATCAAAGACCAAACGAGCTCAGGGAAGGACAATTTAACCCTCTCAACAATTGAATATTCAGATGCCTGACCCTAAATAATCTGACTTTCAGAAAAGAGACATAAGAATTTGGAACAAATGATACACATTTAAGGATGACTAACAGTGTTAAGATTAAATGGAACAGCAAAATGACAGTGAAAATTCAGAATATGGGAAGAAGCCTAAAGCAATGACTGGTACCAATGGGCAGTGTACACAGCCAGAGAACTAGAAAGAAGGGTGTTTGTTCTGTGCTAAAGCAGGCCAGCCATAATTATAGTGCCATTTTTGTATACCTCTGAATCATGTAGGCAGTACATTACAAGGAGAGGAATATTGTCCATTTGCACATATATTACAGGGATCATCACAATCCACCAAAGAAGGACTCAAATGTTAAATTGTAACATTCAGGAATCTGGCCCTCCTAGGTACACTAGATAACTGCCCAAAAGTATGAATGCTTTCACGAAAGGACAGTGCCAGTAGGGCGGTTTGAGGTAACTGTTCTAAAACATGGAATTTAGACCACTCATCTATAGTAATGAGGCAGTAGACTTGCAAGATAGGCCCTAGCAGACAGATGGTGGTTATGTGACCCTAAACTCGGACTCCTTGACACCTTGCTAAAGCAAATTGGTCAGGATATGTACTACGGTAATGGCAGTACAGGAAGTGAATATAGGGTACTTGCTAGAAAAAGGAAGGATTAAAAAGAACATATACACCTGATCCTGGAGTGTACTTAGATGCAATTGGGCAGCCAAGGGGATTCCTGAACAATACAAGGCACGAAATGAAGTTAGAGCAGGATTCGAGTCAATTTTCATTTGGATAACGCAGAATAAGAATCTAGAGTGGATTAACTATTTGTACTATAATCAGCAGAGTTTCATTAATTACACACTGATAATGCGCTAACAGCCCTTGGTGACCAGGTAGATGCTACAAGCGGATGACTTGGCAGAACAGACAAGCTTTAGACTGGCTCCTGGGCAGAAAAGGAAGGGGCATGTCAGATGTTTGGGGATGAATGTTGCACATTCAATCCAAATAACACAACTCCTGAAGGATCTTTTACACAAGCAAATGAATAAACTTAAAATCTTAGAACAGAAGTTTATGAAAATGCTCACAGAACAAAGAATTTCTGGGATATTTTTGGGCTAGAGTCTTGGAAATCTCTTTGCTCATTAAAACAGGGATAATTTTACTGGCTGTGTTAATATTGCTCTGCTGTATTTTGCCCATTGCTAGATCTTTTATACCAAGATTGCCATCAAACAAAATGAATGTACAGATTTGAGAACCACTGCCTTCCCCGAGGTCAGACATCACTTTTGTTCTGGATGACATATTGCAAAATGAAGCTCAGAAGAAACTCCTTGGGTGAAGTGCTAGTAACCGCTTCCCAGGGAGGTGACCCTCTACGGTGCGCAAAGTACCTGGGTTGAAGAAAAAATTATAAATTCACTGGAAAAATATTTCTCCAAGCGAAGAAAAAGCACTTATTATGGACAATTGTTTTATTACTATTATTATTTTCTGCTTTATAATAACACTATTTTGTGACTTCCATGGATTATATGATATTCTATGATGTTTAAATTTATCTACACCTGTGATTAATTATGTATATTTTTGACTGTTAGGGTAGGGCCAGGAAGTCTTTTACTCCTCTTAGTTGATTGATGGGGGAGATGTTTGGCTCCTGTGCCACCAGAGGAGGGGTATGGGTGTTGAAGTATTGAGAAGAACTGTGAGGGGTCCATATTGGGCTCCGAAGAAGAATTGAATCAACATCCCCTACCTTTCTTTTGGAATCAGGTTAAATGTTGAGGTTTGATTAAACCTCAAAAGGGAGGAATGTAGAAGGAAAATTTTTTATTAGCATAATTGAATAGCAAATTAACATATACGAGCCATAGAAAGTAAAAGCTTCTAAAACATTAGATTAAGCATAAATTAGAATATAAAAGCAAAATACGATAGGTCTAGCAAATGGTTAACTAAAAATCAGTTATATTTGCATTATTTTTATAGGCTTACATTAAATTTTCCAAAGTAAAGAAAAGAATAGCTAATAGATGCAGCGAAACCAGTTTTGGACAGGATAAGAGTTTGAGGACACCTGTGATTCAAGGCTAGGAAGAGATAACTTACAGAAGAGGCCTATAAGAGCAGCTGAGTTGCTGAATTGGCAGAAAGAGCAAGAAAGGCCTTTGCTGCAAGCAAGGTCACACTGTAATGCATGAAGAGAAATCTTAGCAAATGCAGGCATTAGCAAAATATTATAAGGATATATTAGCAATTAACTTTTAGTGTAGAAATTAAGACAAATCAAGCATGGCAAGCAATAATCAAATGAAAGCACATACTATACTTCTGTCTAATTAAAGCTTAAGCTTCAGGTCACTATTGTAAAAAGTTTGGAAAGCTTAAGAGAGGAAAACCCATATATGGATTAGAAGCTCACCAGTTAGAAAAATGGGAACAGAATAGAAAGAGAACACATTCCACTAGGAGACCAGTCTAAGGAGATGATAAGGGTTCCCATAGAAACTCAAGATTTGGTCGGATGAGAGTAAAAGGGGAGTCAGCGGAGGTAAGCAAACCAGCTCATTAGAGCAAGGTCACAAAAGATAGGAATCAGAAATCATCAGAAAAGGCCAAAGATGGAAAGAGGAAGTCTTCCACCCAGTCTTAGACCAATCAGAATAAGCCAAACAGACACCAAGGGGAACAATTGACAGTTGAACCAGGTGCAGAATGAGCTAATTGAATGAGCCAAAATGATAAGAAATTGTTATAAAACCCCCGATGGCTGTAATGTTCTTTGCTCAATCTAATTTGGCGTATTAGGGTTGAGTCCTTGTTATTTTTGTGTTGATTTATTGCAGTAAATCCTTAAAACTCTGTCTGTCTATCTCGAGTCCTATTAGCCTTTATTTTAGGTAAAAAAGCCTTCTGATGATGAACCCTTCTTGTAGGGTGAGTGGTGCTTCGCTCGCCTGCCCCTTCCCTTCGGAATGTCCGAGTCCGTTTTCCTGCGGGCAAAGGTAGAAACAACAGGACACGGACCTTCTCCTTCCCACAATGCACCGGGTTGAATCACGTGTCCCTCGCCAGCACCTGACATGCGGAAGTCTTTTGGTTTCTCCATCAGCTCGACTGAGAGCGCACCGCCATCTTCAGAGAGTTGCCTGCCTCCCACCAGAGCCTCCGGATGACATTCTCTGAGGTATGCACGGTACTAAATGAGGTGCTTTAAAAATATGTTCATTAAATACGCCGGCACATACCTTGGTGTTTTTATCCTTCTTGAGGCTTCCCCCGTGCTGAGCAGCCGCTCTATACTCCCTCCCGGGTGTCGGCCATGTTGAGTAGATCTCCTCAGCTGGTGCTGCTATTTGGCTTCAGCTTCTTCTTTCTCATGATGGTTTGGAAGCTCGTGGGTTCAGGCGATTGTGCTGTGTGTCCTGGCGTTGTTCTCTTGGGGTTCTCTTCCCACAGAAAATTTTGTAACAGGTCCTCTGCCAAATCGACGGCCAGAAAACACTGCCGGCTACGCCACTGTGACAGATAGGTGGCAGTATCGCTCCCTTGAACCCCTGTCCAAGACTCCAGATACCAGATAAAAGTCCAAATGTTGACTTTATTTACACAACACAGTGCACAAAGCACCCTCTCCTCCACAATACTCAAATAATAACCAATACAATACAATAAACTCTCCACCACTCCCAGACGCGTTGTCCTCCTACCACCCAGCTCAGCTCCCCGTCTGGGAGCTGTCACAGTCCTTTTATAGTTCCTGACCTGGAAGTGTTCCAATCCCCAGTTCATGTGATCCTTATCACCTCCGGGTCCTTTTCTTCATCCCGGAAGTACGTCCACTTCTGCAGTCGCCTGTGTATGACGACTTCCGGGTTATAGCTAACGTGATGACTCTATGTCTCCCTGCAGCGTCCTCTGTTGGCCCCTGGGGTATCCAGCAGGTTTGTAAGGGAAAACTCCATAGTCCATGATTCCCTGCTGGCATCCGGGGCACCTCCATGCTGCAGGGAGAGCTCCATCTGGCAGCCTGGGGGTATTGGCCATGATGACAAGCCAGCCAGAGACCACACTGTATAATATATGGATATGCTATTCAGATTGGTGTTTTAATATTCTTTTTTATTATACCATATTCAGTTATCTGCGGTGGTCTGGCACCCTGCCCTGGGTTTGTTTCCTGCCTTGCGCCCTATGTTGGCTGGGATTGGCTCCAGCAGACACCGTGACCCTGTAGTTAGGATATAGTACGTTGGATAATGGATGGCTGGATGGATATTCAGTTATGATATGTGCATATACAAGAATATTTATAGTTTCCACAAAGCATTCTAAAGTCATAAAATGTTTGATTGAAAAGACGCAGTTGGTGGAGAGCAGCAATTCAAACACACCTTAAGCGTCTGAAACAAAAGCAGCAAAGACCCTTGGAGGGTATCTTTATACTCTGCTGATTACCTTTCACTTTGTTTGATTTTTGTGTTGATGTTACTTCTTATATCTTACATGAAATAAGGAACTTCTTCATATTAGTCAGTGAGGTGAGCTTTGGAGTTAATTCAGTTATTTATTCTTTTTTTTCGTGGTGTAGCGCTAAGATTTGCTGACTTGCAATCAAGAGTCCCCCGGTTTGTTCCTGACTGTCTTGTATATTTATCGAGTACTGAGCTGCTCTTATTGTTAATTTTATACAATAAACATATACATTTGATTTGCATCTCTAACAGCCGCTGTAAATTTATAGTACTTGTAAAAGTTAGTGTTTTTTTTCACTTTTATTCTCTTCAGTAGGACTTCACCCAGCAAACGTAAGGAGGGGCCCGTTGATATCTGCATGGGACTGAAGACTCTGGAGGACGCAACCATAGAACCTACTCGAGTAGGAAGGCTTACATTCATTTGTTCATTTATACTCTTCCTGTGTTTTAGACAGATCAGCAGCCATCTACACACCACATCGTGAACTCCCACTTCTTGTAGTTTAATACCCAATGTCTCATATCAAATGCTTTATGAAGACTGAATAAGTAACATCATTTCAATGGGTCTGATCAGATCTTTTTGTTTCTTCCTCAAAGAATTCCAGCATTTTAGTAAGACATGACCACCGTCGACTGAACCAATACTGATTCTTCAGTAAAAGTCCTGTACTTGCCATGTGCTGCTCAAGCTTCTCCTTTGTAATTCCTTGCATGAACTTTCCTGAGCTGCATGATAAGTTTACTGGCCCATAGTTACTTGGCCAGTTTTTTAATACCCTTTCTATATAATAAGATAGTATTTGCAAAGCATCTGCACTGATAGACCGGAAAGAAAAAAAGAGTTGCCTGCTGCCTGGAGTTCAACTTCAAACAATAGAACATGCCAATCCCATAACACCGCTGCTTGGCACAGCCATTTAATACGCCAAAGATGGGAACTCTGTGAGAGCATAAGGATCAGAGGTGTAGACTTGGTGGCTGTCCATTTGTTGTGCTGGTACTTTGAAAATTGCTGGTTGAGCTTTTGAGTACATGAAGTTAACGTATGCAGAATCTGTGATGCAAGTGGCTAGTGCTATACACTTGGGAGGCCGTCCCTGTCACTACCCGATCTGTGGTGCATAGTGAGGAGCACAGCAAGCTTAATCCAGCACAAGGTACAATGAATATATGCAGAACAAGCAAGTCCTTCCATAATATTCTCATTATGGTCACTTAATGTACCCCTTGTGGGGTGTAAATCCAGGTGGAGGACCAATCAGGTAGTGACATGCATGTCTACACCATAAATTATTCATCATGTGTGAAGCAGATCAGGCAGCAGTGTAAAGTGTGAGGTGGAGTCCTCTTAGAGTACTGGCCATGTCATCTCGGTTTGACACCTCCATTTGTGAGTTACTGACTGAGGTGTTCTGAATGGCAGTGACACACTCCTGGCTCTCATGTTTCCACACAGGACATGACCCAGGTGTCCCACTTTTATTTGACAAAATGTGACTTTATATGATGACAGCTTGTGTGTTGAGAGCACATCACTGTAGATCATCAGCATACTGTCGTGTATTAAGACTGGCTGCGTCAAGTTCACGTTAAAGACTTTGTGAAAACACCACAGACCTTTCACCGTATCCTTGAGGAAACACAGTCCAGTGTGTGGGGTCTGAATAAGTCACAGCTGTCATGGTGGGCTAAACCTAAAAAGAATGAACTGCAGGTGTTCACAGCTGTATAAATGACTGTGCCCGCTGGCAGAAATGCTATCCTGAGTGGTGGGCTTCTTGTTATATTGGCCATGTTGTTGCTCATGTGACTGACTGTGGTCCTCCAAAACTGCATGACATGTTGTTACTCCATCAAGGGGTTTGTTCTCAGTGTTGTACCTGATATCCCCTCACAATATTTACAGACATGGCCCCCTGTACACCAAACATAGTACAAGGGGCTGCAGGCTCACATGATGTGGCTTACTTTCAAAAAGAACGAGCAGAATGGCTGACATCTTCATTTAGGACACGCTGTGAAGTATTTTTAAGAGCATTCTTGCCTGTCTTAGTAATTATTGTGTAGTGATTAGTAATTATATGTCCTGGCATTGATTGTGAACTTTTATTCAAGTCTGAAGTGTACTGATGAAGCCTGAAAGGTCTTCATTGTCTAAGAAACTGGAAAGCAGGTGTGTGTGTTTTACAAGAAGTGTGTAAGAAGTCCTCTAAGCGCAGGTGTGTTTACAAGGCCACATGTAACAGGGATAAGGCGAGGAACCTGCGTTATTAAAAATCACGTGTAAGTAATCTGGAG
>NW_024378304.1:0-25000 GCF_016835505.1 Polypterus senegalus
ACAGACTCGCTATAACACCCATGATCTGATGGTCATTATGGATTGGGTCTCGAAGACACTAAGAAGGGCATGATTGGGTTGCAAAAACAAAAAAGTTTAAGAAACACTGGACTGGAGTGTCTCACAAGCATGGGGTCAACAGTCAAACTCCACACAAACTTAAGCCAGGACTCTCTGATACCAGCATTTAGGGTTTAGGGTGTACTGTTGTTTATCTGAATATGCCTTTTTTGTTGTGTGCAGTGTTTAGGCACTGTTTTCGTAATTTCTGAATTCTGCATCTGCTACGTAGTCTGTGCTCTCTTGGCAGTGACGGGGTGTTCCATTCACACCCTCTTTTCTCAGTCTTCCAAATTTCTCTTCTTGTTGGTTTTCTTCGGTAGGTTACGTTAAGCTCAAATTGATGCTGTCTTTTGGGAAAGGGGAAATATACCACTCTTCAATTCTACCAGGTGTCCCATCCATCTTTTTCAGTTATAAACATGTACTGTATAGTTTGCTTCATGACATGTGTACAGTTACAACTGTGCATTACCATTCTTTCATTCATTTTCCACTGCTTATCTGAAATCAAATCATGGGGGCAACAGTCTTAGCAGTGAGGCCTCAGCCGCATTTATCAACTCATACTGTGGGATCGCAAGATGTTGCCAGGCCATCTTGGAGATACCGTCCTCCCACTGAGCCCTGTGTTGTCCCCAGGGTCTCCTCCCAGCTGGTCGTGTCCAGAAAACCCCCACAGGGAGGCATCTGTATCAGATGCCCAAACCACCTTAAGTGACTCCTCTTGATGTGGAGGGTCAGCGGTTCTACTCTGATCCTCTCCCGGACATCTGCACTTCTCACCCTAACTCTAAGGGAGAGCCCAGTCAACCTGTGGAGAAGGCTCATTTCGGCCACTTGTACCCGCAATCTCATTCTTTTGATCAAAGCTCATGACCATAGGTGAGGGTAGGGATATAGATCGACTGGTAAATCAAGAGTGCTGAATCATTACCAACGATTCTTATTTTTGACAGAAAGTGTCAAAGAAGGGTGAAACAAACAGAAAGGGACTGCAGCAGTCAGGCCTGGTAAAATCCTGAAGATGCTGCTATATCAAAGCCACTACTATATACCCACTTGCCATAGAAGGTGTTAACAATGAAAAACATATAAAAAGTACATTTCAATTTATTTTGTTTTTCCAATCATTTTTTGACAATTATCACGTTTGGTGACTGGCTCAACATTCTGTAGCCCACTACAACTGACACTGACCTGACCTGGAGCTCAGCTTTCTTTAAATGTTTCATATTAAATTGAGATACTGAGTCACTTATTTAAAAGAACAGTTTGTCCCTTAGTGCTTTTATTCTGACTTTGATTACTTGCTACAAATTCCTACATTATGAATCATCGGTCCATCCAGTTTCTATATCTAAAATTTCCCTTTTTTAGGGTCGCTAGCAGCTGAAGCCTATCAAGGAAGAGAGGTCAAAAGGCAGGAAGCTTACAGTCCATCCTACTAAGAGGCCTAATATAGAGATGCTAATCAGCTCAAAAGCCTTCATTTGGACTGTGGGAGGAAGGCCACACCATCCTGGTCAGAGCATTTACATTCCAGAAAGCACCAAACCTGGGAATTAAATTGTGATCCTAGCATGTTGATGGTACACACTAAACTGTAAGGATGCAAAGTTTCTTGATAAAACATTGAAATATCTTCAGTCTTTATCATTTAAAGGGAGATTTACCTGACATAGATAGATAGATAGATACTTTATTAAGGGGAAATTCACATACTCCATCAGCACCATACTGATAAAAAACAATATTAAATTAAAGAGTGATAACAATGCAGGTATAACAGACAATAACTTTGTATAATATTAATGTTTACCCCCCCCCCCGGTGGAATTGAAGAGTCACATAGTGTGGGGTCTCCTCAGTCAGTCAGTGGAGCAGGACGGTGACAGCAGTCTGTCAGTGAAGCTGCTCCTCTGTCTGGAGATGATCCTGTTCAGTGGATGCAGTGGATTCTCCATGATTGACAGGAGCCTGCTCAGTGCCCGTCACTCTGCCACGGATGTTAAACTGTCCTGCTCCATGTCTACAATAGAGCCTGCCTTCCTCACCAGTTAATCCAGGTGTGAGGCATCCCTCTTCTTTATGCTGCCTCCCCAGCACACCACCGCGTAGAAGAGGGCGCTCGCCACAGCCGCCTGATAGAAGATCTGCAGCATCTTATTGCAGATGTCGAAGGACGCCAGCCTTCTAAGGAAGTATACTGTAGTCGGCTCTGTCCTCTCTTGCACAGAGCATCAGTATTGGCAGTCCAGTCCAATTTATCATCCAGCAGCACTCCCAGGTATTTATAGGTCTGTACCCTCTGCACAGTCAACTCTGATGATCACGGGGTCCATGAGGGGCCTGGTCCTCCTAAAATCCACCACTAGCTCCTTGGTTTTGGCTGGTGTGACTTTTCTACATTTTAATTTTTTTCTGACGATTTCAATAGTTTCTAGGACCCCGGACATTTTACAGCACAGGCTTACACAATATATTTTATACTATAAATATAATTTATACTATAAATGAATTATAAATATAATATATACAATAAAAGATCAGACACCACCTCACCTACCCATGCAGTTTTAATATTTTCAAACCATACAAATAATGAATAGCATGATTCCTTTTTTTTTAGTAACATGAGTGTTGGTTTCTTGATCAGTTACTTTCTGTGATAGCTGGCATAAGCAATACTGACAGTAGCCGTGCCTATTCTGCACTTCCATTGGTGCTTTTTAAGTGTCCTGTCTAGATATCCCCATTTATATGGGCTAGAGTTATGCTGCTGTTTTTTTTTTGTTTTTTTGGGGTACACAGGCTCTCAGTGTAAAAGGTGCTATATAAAATAAACTTTGCTTGTTTCATAGAGAATAAAATGTGACATTATTAAAAACACCCTGGATAAAACAGAGATGGTGGTGGAGGGTTTGGGATTAAAGGTAAATTGCCAAAGTCCATCCCACCATCTATCTATCCATCCATCCATCCATCACAGATTAATCCTTCCTGCACATGAGCTCACTGGGAATACCTTCAGGGCTTTAATGAGGTAAGAATGGCTTCCATTGACTCAGGGTGAGGTTGCAATGTCGTTAAATTCTTCTCCTCTTTCATCCACAGACTGGATGATGAATCATGAGAAGATCTCTGACATAGGGTTGCACGGTGCACCGGTACTAGAACAGAACAATTAAAAACCCCACATTTTAGAGCGGTACAATACCAGCAGTTCCGTATTTGTTGCCGTGAAAGTAAACGTTGGCTGTCCAACCCCAACAACCCACCACCCCACAGACCCCACCATTCCCTCTTTTCTCGCTAGTGGATATGTTAAAAAACATCCGTTTTGTATGCTTCACTAAACAAAACCAAAGGCTTTGACGCGATCGAGACTTCACGGGGGAAGCTCTTCCTGCTATTGCTGTGGCGTGATCGGGACTTCAAGGGAGTTTTTTCCCCCTACTCCTTTGTTGCTTTGGTTCCAGGCTATTGGGAGGAAAGTAGTGCGTAGTGCAGCGCACCAGGGAGGCTGTGGTTTTTAGAGTTATCCGTTTTTTGCTTCGGAGTCCTTTTAGTGCCGGTACAGAGGTCCGAAAGCTGGTATCGATTCGAAAATCAAACATCCAACACAACTCTGACGTCATTTTCCCCGAGGCGGCCCACTACTGTAGTTCTATTTAAGAGATCATCGGCCTGGACGTCAGTCTTGAACCCATGCCAAAGGAGGACGGAGCTCCCCTTGCATATTCTCTTTAAATCTTGGAAGCATTCACTTGATGCATTCCTTTCTTCTGTTGTTTTCTGATAAACTTTCATCTCTTTTCCCTTTTGTATTAGATGGGATATCAGGGTGGTCCCCAACACGTCATCTTAGCCCTGCTTATTATCTTACACTGTTAAATGCAATGCATAGTTGTAGGGCGCTGAAGTCTATTCTGACAGTAACTCATCCGCGATATAATAAACAGATAAAAAATAAATAAATTCTATGCAGTGTTCAGTGTTGAACATTATAAACAAGACTTAATAGAAGCACCACTACTTGCATCCCTGTGCTGCATTGTAAAAAATTCTGTAGAATGTAGAGAAAAGCCAAGCAAAATGACACATTTTATTGGCTAACTAAAAAGATTACAATATGCAAGCTTTCGAGGAAACTTAGGCCCCTTCTTCAGGCAAGATGTAATCGAATAAATAAAAGGTGTCATTTTGCTTGGCTTTTCTCTACATTCATAATGGTTAACACGGTACAACACCCTAGTACTAGTCATGGTAATACATTAAATTAACCATAATTTTACCAGTAAAAAACTGTAATAAAGTTAATGGCTAAAATGTTTTAGACAGATAGATAGATGGTACTTTATTTGTTCAGATGGAGAAATTAGCTCTTTACAGAAGCTTAAATAAACATTATAATGGACAACAACTCCCCCTCAGATGGTTCTTTATTGGGTTGTGTGGTTCCTACTAGAAAAAAATTCCGAATTTTTAAAAATGTATGTGTACCTAGCAGGACACTAAGAGAGTAAGAAAACCTGCAGTCTGTGTTATTGTATGCAAGTCCATTTAAAATCAGGACCCACTGATATTTCACAAATCTGTTATCATTACTCATGTTTATTTAAGAAGCCTGTTATGGAACTAAATAAAAAGTTTATTTCTGGAATCTTCACCTGGATGGATCTTTTGGGAACCAAAAATGGTTCCCCTGTGGCATCTCTCGGGAGAACCATTCTGGCACCTTTACACGCCAGAATTATAAGAAATGCATGGATATTCTCTTTTAAGCAGTGTTTAATCAATTAATTGTTTCAATGTGACTGAATATTTTTCATAGATTATTGTTGTATTGACATAAAACTGCAATGATGTAAAGAACTGAATGTTTATTAAAATATTGTATACGATATGAAAGTGCCGTAGTAATCAAAATTTTTGATTGAACTCATTTAGTTAATTGTAAAATGCATTTTACATACAAAGTGTTAATCATAATAACATTTGAGTTGCTTTCTGCATTGGTTTTAATGATAGAAATAGTACAGTAGTCTAAGCTTCTGAATTTTTGACGGGTTGACAGCTCATCTGCCAGCTATTTAATTGTTAAATTGTGAGAAAATGTTTTACGGTACCCCAAAGTTTTCAGTGCTTTCCCCGCCATTATGGAGGTATGTTACTGTCGGGCGTTTTTTAAAAGTAAGGGAATTCCAATTTTATGCAGTCCTAGCTCAGCGGGATTTTCAGATTCAGACACAAGAGTTCGCTTGCGAAGATGAATGCATGAATGCCGAAAAAGGGCAAAATATTTGGTGGGTGTTGTCAGTGGATCAGACATAGTTTAATACAGCATTTTATTTTCAAACAGCACTATCACAGGTTACATTAAAATGATGAGGTTATTAAAGCAAGCTTCCTGTTTTAACGCGCTCTGCTGAGTTTTGCCCTATATGCCGAAGTCATTTTTCCAGTGGAAAGGCAAACAGAAGTATGCTGGCGTTTCACATTGCCTACAGGAAAAGGGGGAAAAAAATCCACTAATTTCAGTAGTTTCCGAAAGTCAGGGAGAACTGTTTGCTTTAGACGCATTGCTGAAATTCCTAAGCTGCCACAATGATTGAGATATACGTCGAGGTCTTGCACACGCACCGCTCGCACGCCCACCCGCAGTCTGTGCTGCGTGAAGTCGATCGAAGAGCTCAGCTCCGGGCAAGGCATTAACAAAAACGTCTACGAGAGAGCAAAAAAAAAAAAAAAGGCATTCAGTCCTCAAGAGTTTAAAAGGACAGCCCACCGCCTCGCGCGGTGCCAGGCCGATCCCTTTGCGGCGGATTCTGCATTTGTGGGAATTGGGAACCTCTGATAACGGAAAAAAAGATCAGCACATCTATGCTTTTCAAGTTAGTATCTTCTTAAAATATTCTTATTTATGCAAACATTAATACAGGTAAACATGGAACGGTACTTGTAACATCGCTTTGCAAGTAAACTCTATTTCTGTAATAATAATAAAAATAATAATCTATGCATCCATTCATCCATTTTTTAGCAGGGGCACGGAGAAGGTAGAGAGTATCCCAGGAAGCATCCCAGGAACAGCACCAGCAATAATAATAATAATAATTACTATATAATAATAATAATAATATCCATCCATCCACTATCCAACACGCTATATCCAAACACTGGGTCACGGGGTTCTGCTGGATCCAATCCCAGCCAACACAGGGTGCAAGGCAGGAAACAAACTCCAGGCAGGGCGCCAGCAATAATAATAATAACTTAAGTTAATATTATTTTCTTCTTCTTCTTATTATTATTATTAATATTATTGTTAATTTCCCCAATGATAATAATAATAGTGGTTAATAATAATAACTTAAGTTACTCTTTATCCATCCATCCATTATCCAACCCGACCCGCTATATCCTAACTACAGGGTCACGGGGGTCAGCTGGAGCCAATCCCAGCCAACACAGGGCGCAAGGCAAGAAACAAACCCCGGGCAGGGTGCCAGCCCACTGCAGTTGCTCTTTATTATAATAATAATAATTATTATTTTTTTCTAATTATTATTAGTCAGTCAGTCATCGTCCAACCTGCTATATCCTAGCACAGGGTCACGGGGGTGTGCTGGAGCCAATCCCAGCCAGCACAGGGTACAAGGCGGGAACAAATCCCGGACAGGGCGCAAGCCCACCGCAGGTCACACACACACACCAAGCACAAAATAGGGACAATTTAGGATCACCAATTCACCTAACCTGCATGTCTTTGGACTGTGGGAGGAAACCCACGCAGACACGGGGAGAACACGCAGGGAGGACCTGGGAAGCGAACCTGGGTCTCCTAACTGTGAGGCAGCAGCGCTACCACCACGCCACCATGCTGCCCTTTCCTCTTCTTCTTCTTCTCATTATTACTATTAATCATATTATTGTTAATTTCCCCAATGAGAGTGTAGAGAAGCTTACTCCCACCATTCAAAGTATTATTTCACACAAGTATTGCAATATTTTACAATAATTATTGCATTATTTCGCAAAACTACAGTATTGCATTTTTTTTTGCCAAATAAGTTAGGCACGTGCATGTGGTGCATTTAAACTGCAGGAATTGAAAAGACATTATATTCGTATACATTTAATCCTACTTGTGTTTAGGGGTAAATGTAATCTGTACAGTTTAGAGTGATAAGAAGACCGTGATTATCGTAGCAGCACTGGTTTTAGGGCAAGAAATAAAAATCTGGTGGATGGTAGGTCGGTCCTTTCTGTGCTCAATCGCACAGCCAATCAGAAAAAGAGTGTGCTGCGTGTATAACCAGGGGTGTCGCCTGCTTCAGCTATTTGTTGGGGCTCAGCTCCTCCTCTTATAATGCTACAACTTTAAGATATATGTTGGATGGAAAGGTTTAGTCCTGTTATTGACCAGTTCTCGAAGATCAGGGGCTAGAAACTCCAATAGATTGTTTTTGGGGGGAAAGCTGTCATAGATTGGGACTGGAGCCCCAAACTGGAAGCCCTCCTAACAATGGCACTGTGGAGAATCCAATAAGTAAAGTATCTGTTTAGTTTTAATGCTGTTATTTGCTATAGATATATTGAAACAGTTTGATCTTCGTGTCTCGCATTTTTGGGAACTCGGGTTAGGGACTGAGAAAGGGGATGGATATGTTATTTGTTTTACAGCACATTAAGGATTAAACTTATTTGGTTAATTGACAAGTATTACTGACACATTTCAATGCTCAGTTAAAACAAATAATCATAAACACACTGATACCAGTCAATCTGTAATTAAACAGGGAGAACATGCAAACTCCCTGCAGACCCTGGTGCTGTAAGGTAGAAATGACAGCTCTGTGTTACCACTCTGTCTGTGTGAACATATCTGTATTACACATACTAAACTTTAACTTCAAGTCCTATCTGACTGATAGGCAAGAGTTTGTTAGTCTTGGCAAAAGCAGGTCCAGCTCAGTGCCAGTCACACAAGGAGTTCCTCAGGGCTCTGTCCTCGGCCCTCTTCTCTTCTGTATTTATATGCTTCCCCTTGGCCATATTATTTGTAGCTATGGACTGGGTTATCATTTTTATGCAGATGATACTCAACTCTACTTCAATGTTAAAAGTGGAACTTCATCAGAGCTTTCTCAGCTCACAGCCTGCCTTAGTGAAATTAAAACCTGGATGGAGCAGAACTCTTTAAAATTAAACTGCAACAAAACTGAACTCCTGCAAATTGGGACTAAAGTGCAACTTAATAAAATGAGTTCCTTCCCAGTCCATCTTGGATCGGTGATCTCATCAGACCTGCCTCTACTGCAAAGAATCTCGGTGTCATTTTTGATTCCTCTCTTTCTTATTCCGCCAACATAAATCACATTAAGAAACTTTCTTACTTTCACCTCTGTAACATATCCTGTGTTCGCTCCTTCCTCTCCTTTTCTAATGCTGAGAAACTTGTCCCTGCTTTTATCACATCCTGTATCGATTATTGTAACTCGCTGCTGGCAGGTGCCCCTCCTAATCTTATATCACAGCTCCAGCTTATTCAAAACCTGGCTGCAAGAGTCCTTACTCGAACCAGCAGCAGCGAGCACATCACACCCATCCTGCTCAGTCTTCACTGGCTCCCAGTATCTTACAGAATCGAATATCAAATCCTACTAATAACCTACAATCCTTAAATAACCTTGTGCCAAACTCCATCAGTGACCTTCTCCATCACTGTGTGCCTGCCCGCCCACTAAGGTCCTCTGATTCTGCCAATCTTGTTGTGCCCCACATGGGTGACAGCAGGGCCTTCAGCTGTATAGTGCCCAGACTCTGGAATGACCTACCGAAATTAATCAGGTCAGCTGACTCCATGAATTCTGTTAAAAAACAACTCCAAACTCATCTGTTCAGGAAGGCTTTTAGCTCTACTGGACTTTATTACCCTTCTCCCAGTTTACCTCTCTGTCAAGATGTTCATGTAACCTGTGTGTGTGTGCAGACCATCAGTTATGTTGTCTGTTAGGCTTTTTTTCTCTGAATTCACTGTCATAATCTTCTTTATTTATTTATTTGGTTTGTACAATGCTATATACTGTATACCCTGCCGTCCTTTCTTATATTTTGTAAGTGCCTTGAGCATGGTAAAGGTGCTATATAAATAAAATGTATTATTATTATTATTATTAACTTGATTAAAATTAAATGTGAACCTATAACTTTTGAGGTGAAATGGTGGCTCTGAGGCTAGGGATCTACACTGACAATCAGATGGTTGGTGGTTCGAATCACGTAAATGCCAGAAGTGATTCCACTCGTTGGGCCCTTAACCTGCAATTGCTCTGTCCTGGTTATGATGCTAATATGCAGCCAGCCCTGCAAGCAGGTCCTCCAATTTGCAGGGAAATCTTGGGGATTGGTGGCAGGATAGTTACTCCAGCCACTGTAAAAAAAACTCACACTGTGGCTCTCCATTTGCACTAGTGTGGTGCTGAGGTGTCATGTGTTGCACGGCTGCACTTGGGTCCTAATATGGGATCCTGAGATCTTCGGGTGGTGCGGCAACATGCTGTATCAATGTATGCTAGCAACCTATAACTTTTGTTCACTTCTTGTCGCTTGATTACACACTATGTGTGTTCTTAATCATTCCCTCAACAACAACAACAACAACATTTATTTATATAGCACATTTTCATACAAACAGTAGCTCAAAGTGCTTTACATAATAAAGAATAGAAAAATAAAAGACAGAATAAGAAAACAAAATAAATCAACATTAATTAACATCGAATAAGAGTAAGGTTCAATGGCCAGGGGGGACAGAAAAAACAAAAAAACTCCAGACGGCTGGAGAAAAGATAAAAAATATCAATAGCTATCTCAGAATATTACCACTGCAGGAGGCAGTATCTTTGTGAAATAACGCAATACTTATGCAAAATAACATACTAATTATTGCAAAGTAATGCAATGCAAAATTGTTTTTTGAGAGGTGGGAATAAGATTCCATATTGAGTGAGTGTGTGTGTTTGTTTTTCAATTAGTCTGGCACCTCATGCAAGGGCTGTTTCCTGTTTTACACCCAAGTGGTCCCAGACCACCACCTCTCCACCCACCAGCTGTAAAGCTAATATTGTGGACTAAAGAGTTCCAAATACACTTCCAATAATACCCACTAGAGGGGTATATCACCATCAAACCCCAGCTGGAAATAAGGTCAAGCACCGATTTATTTTTTCACAAAACATATTTCATTCACTCCACTGAGCACAATGGAATTGCTTGAA
The DNA here is from genome assembly GCF_016835505.1 of Polypterus senegalus. Classification (NCBI taxonomy): domain Eukaryota; kingdom Metazoa; phylum Chordata; class Cladistia; order Polypteriformes; family Polypteridae; genus Polypterus; species Polypterus senegalus. The sequence goes on from NW_024378304.1 coordinate 10,347, forward strand.
ACGTGTCAAGCAATCCAAGCCAAACAAGTCCCAAAACAGATACTAAAGGCAAGGTCGAAAAACAAAGCAGAAAGTCGAAATGTCAGAGATCAGATAATTCAAACAGAATTCACTATAAACAAAAGTAAACTCTCCAACATCCATGCACAATTGAAATGAACCACCTGGAACTGTGGAAAACCCTCTGGATTTATAGGGTGAAGGGCAGTCCCTGGTGGTGATTGGCAGGTGGCCCCACCTCTTGGGGAACCACCCACATAATACACAGTACATAGCAAAGGCAACTAAATACATAGGCAAAACCAAAAGTGAAAAATGATGTACATAACCAACATAAATAAAAGAATGGAATATAAACAAAAGAGACACAACACATGAATTTGAACCCCAGTCAGGGGAGGAACTCTGTCTGAGACATGACATTTGATTATGCAGGTTAGTAAAAAGCATGTTGTGTAATTACATAGAAGCTCAGGCATAACAGGAGGCAAGTAGTGGACCTAAAATAAGTGCAGTTTGACTACTAAAGCAGTGTTTTTGTAAATTTTGGTTAAATTCAAATGACCCAGTTTGTGCAGGTAAACCTTGAAGAAAGAATGACGCGTCCTCTTGTTTTTCATATATATACTTTAAAAGTACAAACTTGTAAAAACATTAGTCATCTTCCCGTGTTTTCATAACATAACAGATCATTCTCAAACCGGTTTAACCCAATTCAGAGACCCTGAGGGTATGAGAGCCTCACCAGGTGGAAGGGGCAAAGCTGAATGGTCCATTTTTTAAGTGCACCAGTGGTCACCACAGAGACTGGCTGGTGCAGAACACATCTTTCTCATCATGCTGGTTATGCTGCAATTTTGGTGTTTCATGTCTGTGTGGGTTTTTCCCTCCCATAACTGAAAAATGTGCTGATTAGGCAAACTGTGGACTCTAAATTTGCCCAGTGTGAGTGTATGACCCACTTTTTCATAGCCAGGATGACGGGGGCATCCAAATATATTTGGAATTGCCTTGATGCAAACATGGGCAGCACATGAAAATGTCACGCAGGAAAACCTTCGCTCAGACTGTAATGGTGCAAGCACTGTGGGGCAAGGCACTGCACCAATTTAATAGCCTTCTAGTTTAATGTGAAGGTCTTTTTTGTTTTTTGCAGGCCTAGTAATGTTTTATTAATATGCTAGTCAAGGTACCTGTCAAAGACAGGTAACAGAATAATGATAAAATACTTGCTATCTCTTGCCGTATGTGTACTTTCTGCACCTTTCCTTTGTATTTGGTTTATCTGAACCTCTCTTCACCAACACTCCATTTCTTGAGCACATTCCCATAAATCCTGCTTTTCAGACTTATTTTTGAGGCACCTTTCTCTCCGAATTTGGTGTCCTGAGGTGGTTCGTAGTGTGGCGGGTGTGGCAATATGCTGTATCAGCGCACTCTCCCAACCTTTTTCACCTCCTGTCTACTTTTATGCTTTTCTGTCTTTGTAGTCGACTCTCTCATGTGTCTCACACTTGCACTTCCTGTTTCTTCACATCACCAAAGCCAAACTGACCAATCACACCAAAGGCAAACTGACCAATCAGGTTGCTCTGAGGGTCTGGACACGCAGACCTTAGTGTTTTATTATTTAGTAGATGTTATTTTGGGTTCTTTTGGTTTGATAAAGAAACATGATAAAGAGTAAACTTAAAACCAGTCTACACAATCGCACAGTGATAATAATAATAATAATAATAATAATAATAATAATGATAATTCTTTACATTTATATAGTGCTTTTCTCACTTGTCAAAGCACTTTACATAGAGAGTGGGAGCCACTCCAGCCACCACTAATGTGCAGCATCCACCTGGATGATGCGATGGCAGCCAATTATTTGTGCCAATATATTCACCACACATGAGCTGTTAGGTGGTGAAGTGGTGAAAGACAGTTAGCCAATTAGAGATAGGGGATTATTAAGGGGTCAGAATGACTAGGCTAAGGTGAGTAATTTAGCCAGGACATTACGATACACTCTACTCTTTATGAAGGATGCCCAGGGATCTTTTATGACCACAGAGAGGACAACACAATTTTTACAGCACAGTGTCCCCATCACTGCACTGGGCCATTGGGATCCACATTCAGACCACTGGGTAAGCGCTGGCCTCACCAACACCTCTTCCAACAGCAACCCAAGCATTTCCTGGTTGGTTTCCCATCGATGCTGTGGCTGGGCCTGAACATACTAAGTTTCTGATGGATGACCTGTTCTAATGTGCATGGGGTATGGCTGCTGATTAGCAATACTTCTTCATAAATTCAGCTTCATGCCTTTTGAATCTTGTACCTAATCACTGTTTCTGTGCCCCACTTTGCACATTCTTCTTATATCAATGTGTTTTTTTTTCCTTAGGGTACTGCGGTTTCATCCCATGTCCTGAAGATGTGTGTGGAAGACTGAGTGGTGACCCTAAACTGATAGGTTTGTATGTGTACTGTGGTAAACTGTCACCCACTCCAGGACTGGGTCCAACTTTGCATCCAGTGTGGGGGTTAAAGAGGAGGAAAAATGGTGTATATGGAAAATGGAGTATCCTGTGTGAAGTGAAATTGGTTTTATAAAGAAATTTTCCATATTAGTCAGAATTCTCAGGTTCTTTACAAATAGAGTGTATATTTCCTCCATCTGCAAATGGTAAAATACTCATAGCTGAAGACTGAGCTGGAGTTGTGTAGTAATCATGCATTGGCCAGTAGGGGGAGACACTGCCTGTTTAGAAAACTAGTTACTTTCTTACAATTCATTATTTCGCTGTTACAATACTAGTACTACTACAACTACTACTACTACCATTACTACGTATTTATTTAGTGAACTCATACAGTTTGGCATAATGATACTTGATTTAATTGGAAACTTTATTGTCATTGCATAACATCCATCCATCCGTTATCCAACCCGCTATATCCTAACTACAGGGTCATGGGGGTCTGCTGCAACCAATCCCAGTCAACACAGGGTGCAAGGCAGGAAACAAACCCCAGGCAGGGTGCCAGCCCGCCTACTTACATCGGACAAACACCCTTGTACTGGAAGTACTCCCGCATCCTCATTTAAAAGAGACCTCACTCCCTTGTCCAGGCGAGTCGGAGCTGAGAGGAAGGAAGGCAACACTCAACTGGAGGAGGGCAGTGCGGTGGTGAGAGTATTGTGAATTGTAGAGTGAGAGAGAGATCACAGGTGCTTGTGCTTCATGGAGGTATTGTGAGGAGGAATGTGGGTGAATAAACCACCTTTTATTTGAACCTAGGGCTCTGTGTGTCTTCGTGTTGAGGGTTTGGGGCCACTGACGCCCATGGTTTCCATCACAATGTATTTTTCTCTTATGAAGCAACTCTCAATACTCCAGAATGATGAAGTGAAAACAGGACACCATGATAGAGCTGCTGCTTCACCGTAAGAAGATCATAGGTTTGCATCCTGAATCCTCCCTGCATGGAGTTTGCAAAGCGCTTTGAGTAATGAGAAAAGCTCTATATAAATATAAAGAATTATTATTATTACTATTGCAAATTTATTAAAAATAAAAAAATGAAATCTCACATTGACACTAATATTCAGATCTTTTACTAGGATCTAATTGACATCTGCATGTGCATCCCATTCTATCCATGGTTGCTTCAATGTTTGGAATCCGAATCCACCTTTGTTCAGTTTAATTGATTTGATATGATTAGTTAAGGCGCACACCTGTCTACAGAAGGTCCCAAAATTGAGAGAAGCCAAGCCGTGAGGTCGAAGAGATGCCTGCTGAGCTTAGAGACAGGATTGTGTTGAGCCACAGATCTGGGGAAGGCTGGAAGAAAATTTCTGCAGTGCTGAAGCTTCTCAAGAGCACAGTGACCTCCATAGTTCTTTAATGGAAGAACTTTGGAACAAACATGTCTCTTCCTATAGCTGACTGTCTGGCCAAAATGGGCAATCTGGAGAGAAGGGTCTTTGTAAGGATGGTGACCCAGAATCCAATGGTACTCTGGGTGAGTTTCAGAGAAATTGTGTGGAAATGGCAAAAACCTCCAGAAGTATATCATTGTAATGCTACACCGACATGAGCTTTATGGCAGTGTGCCTAGACAGAAGCCTCTCCCCAGTAAAACATACACAAAAACCTGCTGGGGGTTTGCAAAATGACACCTAATGGACACTCAGACTGACTGTGAGAAACAACATTCTCTGTTCTGATGAAACCAAGATTGAACCGTTTGGCTTCAATTCTAATAATCATGTCTTGAGCATTGCTAATCACCTGTGCAACACCATTCTAACAGTGAAGCCTGGTGACTGCAGCATCATCCTGCGAGGTAGTTTCTCAGCAGCAGGGACTGAGAGACTAGTCAAGCACAAGGAAAATCTGAATGGAGCACAATATACAGATATCCTCAATGCACATCCTCTCCAAAGCAATCTGGACCTCAGACTGGGCTGAAGGTTCACTTTCTAACAGGACAATAAGCACAAACAAAGACAACAAAAGAGGGGCTTATGAAGAATTCTGGAAATGGCCCAGCAAGAGCTCAGACTTGAACCTAACTGAACATCTCTGGAGAGACCTGAAAACACTTTGTTGTCCATCGAACCTGCAGAACTTGAGATGAACTGCAGAGACGAATGGCAGAAAATCCCCAAACCTAGGAGTATGAAGCTACTCACATCAAATGAGCTTCAGTGAAGTACTGAGTAAAGAGGCGTGGATACTGGTATCAATGTGATAGTTCAGTTTTTTACTTTTAATACATTTTTTAAAATTTCTAAAATCCTGTTTTCACTTTATTATTCTAGAGCAGGGCTGGGCAATGTTGGTCCTGGAGAGCCACAGTAGCTGCAGGTTTTTGTTCCAACTCAATGAGAAGTCAATTATTGCTAATGAAGCACTTATTGCTCAAGTGACATTTTGATAATTCATTTTAGTGGTCTCACTTGCTAAGGTTCTTCACGCTTAATTGCTTGTTTCAGTCTTAAACAGCTGCATTCACTGTTTTAATGGCTCATTATTAGCAATAAATGACAAAACAGACAGCAGTTTCCCATCTAGCTTGTTTCCACTTACATCTGTGTGTGTTCATCATGCACTGTTTGATTTAATAAAACACTTAATAGATGTAACAGACTGAAAATGATCCTTTTTAGGCTTCAAATGATTTGGATGATATCACTGAAAAGGACAAAAATCTACGATATAAGAACCTTACATTGCAGACTAACAAGTCATAAAACTAAATTAGGTCTGAGATTGGCAAGGATTGGTTACTAATTAACCAATTGGGTTGGAGTGAAAACCTGCAGCCACTGCGGCTCTCCAGGACCGACTTTGCCTACCCTAGTTCTGGAGTATCGATTGAGTGTTGATGATTAGGTAAAAAATATTTTAAACAGCTGCAATATAAATAAAGAGTCTGAATTAGCACAAGCCACCTAAATATGGGGTATTCATAAAAAATGTAATAATTTAGTTTATGTGGTAGAACGTCATAATAAACAGGAATAGTTGCCTCAGGCATTTGAAATATTAAGATGTGTGCTTCAGTAAGTCTAAATATTTGTAATTGTGATAGAAAAAAATAAAAAATAACACCATATTCATAATCACTGACCTAGAAATAGTGTAAAATGATATCCAACATCAGGGGTGTCAAACTCCAGGCCTGGGTGGGCGCAGTGGCTGCAGGTTTTCATTCTCACCCTTATCCTAATCAGTTTTCACTGCTAACGAAGTCCTTTTCCCTTCATTTTCATAGCCCTGCTTTTAAGGATTCAATCCTCTGAACAGATTCATTTCTTCATGAAATGACAGCCAAATAGAAATGAGACGTAAAACGAGCCAACAGATGAGCAGCTAAACTGGGATCTCAAACTCCAATCAATCTCTTAATGAGAAGCTGATCCTTACTGTTAATTAAGCCCGTTATTTAATTTTGTGGTCTTGTTGCTGCTCTCATTCTGCCACAACAGACATTTCCAAAACTGTTGATTTTCTGTTCGTTAAACTGTTTTGGTGACCTGAGAGATCAACCTTACTGAGACCTTCACTTTTCTTTATTTTCAGATATTGTGTGACGGGAACAGGTGAGCTGGTAATGTGGTGGCTCGTTTTGTGTCTCATTATTGTCCATCCATCCATTTTCTAACCTGCTGAATCCGAATACAGGGTCACGGGGGTCTGCCGGAGCCAATCCCAGCCAACACAGGGCACAAGGCAGGAACCAATCCTGGGCAGGGTGCCAACCCACCGCAGGACACACACAAACACACCAAGCACACACTAGGGCCAATTTTAGAATCGCCAATCCACCCAACCTGCATGTCTTTGGATTGTGGGAGGAAACCGGAGCTCCCGGAGGAGAACATGCAAACTCCCCGGGAAGCGAACCCGGGTCTCCTAACTGCGAGGCAGCAGCGCTACCACTGTGCCACCGTGCCGCCCTGTCTCATTATTGTTTGGCTGCTAATTAAAAAAAGAGACAACTAAGGGGCCTGAGTCAAGTTAATTAAAGCTAAAGCAAAAGAAGTTAATTAGCAGCAAAAACTGGTCACAAATGAAGAAGATGGTTAGAATGAAAACCTGGAGCCACTGCAGCCCTCCAGGCCTGGAGTCCGACACCCGTGCCCTACATGCTTAATTTTTAACCTTCTGGGAGTAGTGCATAAAGGGCTAGGACCATCGTTACAGGACTAAATATAAAAAATGTGATCATATTGATGATAAGCAACCTCGAAATAACATAAAACGACACTCCATATGCCTATTTTACTGATCTCCATTTTCTCAAATTTTTTCGAAAAAAGGAGTAACCTTGACCCCTCGTATCCCATTAGGACGAGAACCCCTGGAGTTAGTTGATGTGGCCTGCACAACTTCAACTCCTTCTAATTATTTTTGATGAAGACATTTATTGGTTTACTCTTTACCATAAGGGTGCAATTTTGTACACAAAATGGCCTGAAAATGACTGTTTTGTTTGGATCTAGAGGGCCAAAAAGAAGGGGGAAACTTCAAAAATTTTGATGTCTTGCATAAGGAGTCAAATGTTATATAACCTGTGGGGATTTTCTCTTACCGGTGAGTTTACAGGTGCTGGACAAAAACAACAAAGTGATTTCAAAGCACACATAAGTAATTCTCATAAAAAAAAATATGAAAAAATGAAGGGGTCTGAATACTTTCTGAATGCACCAGAAATAATCACTTTTTTACATTTCCACTTTCTCACCCACTTTGAAATTCCACTAGTTTGTTTATAAATGGAGGACTTCACGCGGATCATAAATGTAAAATGGCAGATTTGACATTTTCCAGGCTGCTGGTGAAAGACAGCTGATACTTAAATTAGGTGGTCTTTTTGATTTTCTCCACCAAGCATGTACTGTGGCCAAGGCAATGGACTTTAACCCAAATACTGTATAAGTCGGGTCTTAAAAACCCCAAAAATCGATCATAAAATCAGACCCCAACTTATACGCCCGTTTAAAAATACGATAATTATTATTATTTTTTTTAACATTAGTTTCTCAGATGCATCAAATTTTGTTACCAATTTCTTTCGCCACTTCAATGACTTTTAATTTAAAACCGGCTTCATATTTTCTTCTGATCAAACACTCCATCGCAGAAAAGGGATGCTCTTATGATAAAGGTGTATGAGGGCGTGAGATACAAAAAACACAAAACAGTGCAATTATCGCTTTGGAGTAGTTCGGGTATAACTGTGTGGTCATGTAGGCACAATACATGGAAATAAAAAGGCTGTGTGTTCCGTGGTGACTCTCCCAGGTGGGCGTTAACATATCATAATCTCTTGGACCAATACCGTGAGTTTTCCGCATTCGACTTATATGACCAGCATTATAAAATACCAGAAATTATATGATAAAATCAAGCTCAGACTAACCGCGGGAAAACTTAAACACGAGCATATATGGTAGTTGCTGGTAGTTTCTCAACTTTGGACTCATTGAGTTTTTCTTTGTCCATTCATCCATTTTCAAAGTTTCATAGCAAGGATTCAGGACCTATCCTGGCAACAGCCAACTCTGGGCAGGATGCTGGTCAATTGAAAGACATCCTTGTGTACACTCATTACTACCGGGCCAATTCAGAGTTGGTATTTAAAGAATTTAATTAATTCAGCTGTGATTTATCAAACAGTCCTCATGCGGGGAGCTCTATCATAAATCAATTTAGAAAGCAATCAAAAAAAAAAAATCAAAAATCAAAAAAACCTGGCAATACAGCAGACAGAATGACTTGGGGATATACAGCTGGTTTTAATCCCACCACACTTTTAGTGACCCCAAACAAGTCACTTAACCTTCTCAAGCTGCACATGTAAAAATAGGACTCTCTAAAATGATTGAAACCACAAATGTGAAATATTTGGACATGGTTTAAGGCGTAAAATGTGCCACACATAGCAAATATGCATTGTTTAGTATGGTGGCGTGGTAGCACGATGGCACAGTGGTAGTGCTGCTTTCTCACACTAAGGAGACCTGGGTTTGCTTCCCGGGTCCTCCCTGCGTGTAGTTTGCATGTTCTCCCCGTGTTTGTGTGGGTTTCCTCCTACAGTCCATAGACATGCTGGTTTGGTGCATTGACGATCCTAAATCGTCCCTAGTGTGTGCTTGGTGTGTATGTGTCCTGCGGTGGGGTGGCACTCTGCCCGGGATTTGACTAGGATCTACTTGATATCTGCATGTACATCCCATTCTATCCATGGTTGCTTCAATGTTTGGAATCCGAATCCACCTTTGGTCAGTTTAATTGATTTGACATGATTAGTTAACATGGTCGCAGTAAGGAGACCTGGGTTCACTTCCTGGATCCTCCCTGCGTGGAGTATTGCTCCCAGTGTCTGCGTGGGTTTCCTCCTGGTGCTCCAGTATCCTCCCACTGTCTAAAGACATACAGGTTAGGTGCATTAGCGATCCTAAATTGTCCCTAGTTTGTGGGTGTGTGTGTGTACTGCGGTGGGCTGGCACCCTGCCTGGGGTTTGTTCCTGCCTTGCACCCTGTGTTGGCTGGGATTGGCTCCAGCAGACCGCTGTGACCCTGTGTTAGGATATAGTGGGATGGATGGATGGATGGATTTATAGTACGGTGGCATAGTGGTGCAGTAGTTAGTGCTGCTGCCAGGCAGACACAGATGAGTATTTTCAAATTTAGGGCCTGGTCACTTTTAATGTGGAGATTACACATTTTTTCATTGGCAATGGGAGGGTTTTTCACTGGTAGCTCTGGTTTTTCTTCCCACATTCCAAAGAAATGTGTGTTGAGTTACTTGCTAACACTAAACTGACCAAGTATAACTGAATGTGTATATACATCTCAGTGTGCTGTGTGATAGACTGGCACCCCATCAGACATTCATGAGATTACTGTCTTGTGCTAGAGGATGCTGGGAATGGCACTGGCTTCTCATAACAATGATCTGCATAAATGAGATAGAAAATGTATTGATGAATTATTGCTTTATAGTGCTGTATAATCTGGGGATCAGTTCGGCGAAGCACTTGCTTGGAAGCCCGTTACAGAGAATCTCTAGTGTCACACATGGGTGTGTGTATCCTTATAGTGTTTTGGATGGGACTGCTCTTTTTAGCGTTAGCCAAATAAGATGTTTTTTTCCCTCTTTTTAAGCAATTTTGCTGTGCATTTGAGGGTTGTTGTCTTTTGTTGTGAATTCTATTTGAGAAGCTTTTGTTAAAAGATAAATTTATCCCCTCAGATAATTAAAGTATCTATCTATCTATCTATCTATCTATCTATCTATCTATCTATCTATCTATCTATCTATCTATCTATCTATCTATCTATCTATTAAATAGTGCCTTCCATATCTATCTATCTATCTATCTATCTATCTATCTATCTATCTATCTATCTATCTATCTATCTATCTATCTATCTATCTATCTATCTATCTATCTATCTATCGTGATGGATGGCCTCGGCCAACTGGATGGAAGGACCAGGGAGAGAGTACATACGAGACACGGCCTCACTTGGGATGCTAGGGGTCAGCCCCACTGGGTGGCTGTGGCACCATGGATTCTCATAGGGCATGCTGGCTGCTGGAGTTTGGTGCAGCCCTGTTGGGTTTCGTGGGGGTCGCCCCATACTTGACTTCCACCACACCTGGGAGTGGTTCCAGCGAATCATAATAAGCCACCTAGACCACTCCGAGGTGCTGAATAAAAGGAGCTGCCTCACTCCATTCGAGGAGCCAGAATTGGGAGGAAGAGGACAAAGCCTGTCTGGAGGACTGGAGAATATCTATCTATCTATCTATCTATCTATCTATCTATCTATCTATCTATCTATCTATCTATCTATCTATCTATCTATCTATCTATCTATCTATCTATCTATCTATCTATCTATCACAATGGTGTCCAGTGACCCCTTCTTGGACCCCAGCATATTATTTGTTGAACTTTTTAATACATTCAATAATGAAAAAGACAATAACGCACACATATAAGCTTATTTTCTTTAACTGGAATACCTACTGAAATTAGACAAGAGTTCCTGAATGGGGCTTTATAAAGTCAGCCCAGCTCTGCTGATACCGTAAACATTGCAGGCCAAAGGGTAACCAATCAATAGGGCTGGGGGATGGAGGGGAATTTATGACATCAGCTCCACGCCAGGAAGCTGTGCCAAGCTCTTACTGTTAATGTTCAACAAAAGATCTGGCCAGACGTTGAACTGAGCTGCTCAGCCGTAGCTGACGCAGACAAGCCCTTAAAGAAACAAAATAGCAGTAAAGCCCGAGGCAGTATTGCAGGTTTGTGCTCCTCTTGCCATGTGATTTATTTCTTTAAGTGCTAAAGATTAAGAGAAAAAAACAATTGTTCAAGGAGAGCCACCCAAAGGTCTGTATGGCTGTGGGATTGTCCATAAAATTCCGCAGTTGCACTCGTTCTGAACTGCTGCACTCATTCCAGTGAGCTTGTGACCAAAGTGGTGCCATGTTTTTCATGTCCTGTAAATGAGGTCTTATTGTGTGGTCGCTGTAATGGGTTTAAGCCTCATGCACACTTTCTCTTGAGAAAGTGATGCTTGACAAGATGGCTTCTCACATCTGAAGAAGGTGGGGAGAAGGACAGGCAAGCAATATGCTCTTCTGTATTTGCCACATAGGCCACATAGCCTTACTTATTATTTATCAGTCTTCTCATATCTGCTTTATATACAGGATGTCATTAAGGATCGCAGTCTCCTATGCAGAATGGGCCTGCTATGCCCTTTCTTCTATAGTTACTGTGTGTTATTAGTTCAGTCCAACATATCATTGATGTGAACCCTCATATGCTTGCATAATTGGACCACCTCTACATCCAGTGACCGGACACAGAGGCTGTTTGGTGTGGCGAACATCAGTGAGCACTTCCTTGGTTTTGCTGATGTTAAGCTGAAGACACTTCTTCCCTTGACTCCCTTCCTCTGCCTCACCATCCTTGTCAATACACTCCATTAGCGCAAAACCATCTAAGAATTTCATCAGGTGACATGACCTTGTGTTATATTTATGGTCCGAGCTGTACAGAGTGAAGAAAAAAGGAGATGGGACAATGCTACCGTGACACACACCAGCTTTTAAAAACCACCATAATGGACAAATGAAATACAGAAGATGAATAGATAGATGTCATTTTATTGCCTGGAACCGTGTTCTTACATGATTTGTAAGGTACCTGGTAATGAATGGGCTTGGGGAAATATGTTTTTCATTAATGAATGGGTGTCAAGAAGAACCTGGGTAGAATACAAGGTGACTGTGCATGATGATGATGATGATGTCCTTTCTTTATGTGTCCACACTAGCAAAACATGTGATAGCAAATTAGACAGTCAACATGTTTGCATCCTGGGTTCTCTTCCCAGGTTCTCCCTGCGTGGAGTTTGCATGTTCTCCCCGTGTCTGCATGGGTTTCCTCCGACAGTCCAAAGACATGCAGGTTAGGTGCATTGGTGATCCGAAATTGTCCCTAGTGTGTGCTTGGTGTGTGTGTGTGTGTGCCCTGCGGTGGGCTGGCGCCCTGCCTGGGGGTTTGTTCCTGCCTTGCACCCTGTGTTGGCTGGGATTGGCTCCAGCAGACCCCCGTGACCCTGTGTTAGGATATAGCGGGTTGGAGACTGACTGACTGACTGACATGTTTGCATGTTAAAACTACCCTGTGATTTGGTAGAGTATTGCTGTTATGGCTTATGCAGCACGTCACTTGGGTATAGAAGATAGTCACAGCATGTTTATTATTTAAACAGCTGGCTACTGCCTTGTTATTTCTTGCATCCCACTCCTTATTGTGCCTTGAGGGAGTCCGAAAAAGGACAAATGAAAAAATGACCAGTAGATGAATAAAACAGAACAATGGTAAAATCCGGTCATAAATAATTACCCAAAAAATGACCAAATGATCATGTAAATGCTATAAAAATCAAAGTCAAAACATTACAAAAAGTGGTTGAAACCAAACAAACGTCAAAAAGGAAAATAATCATAAGTAAAGAGTCAACCGTTATTTATCTCAAATCTAGGATACAGCCTGCCTGCCCCATGCCGCCATCTTTTGGTGGATTGGCGGATGATCATGTGATACGACATGTGAATTCTAGATCATGTGATCAGGAAAGGCCATGCCAACTGAATGGTGGTGTCTACATCAAAAACAAACAAGCAAACAAAACAAAACAAAATGGCAGCACTATAAGAATAAAATCTTCTTGTATAATACGCTATCATGGCTGTCCATTTGTCTGTCCAGGATTTTAAATCACCTGTAGCTCCCAAACCGTTTGAACTATTGACCTGAAATTTGGTACTCATATACAACATTACGTCTACTGTCTGCTTCCAGGGAGATGATTGACCTCCAAGGTTATTCCTCTTTTATTTTTATTTAATTTTATTGTAGAATGAACTCTCGGCAGCTGCCAGCAGGGCAACTGTGCAGTGCATGCGTATGGACACCGTTCTCATCCCTACTACCTTCGCCGTCACTTCCCCTACCTCTTCATACCTTAAATCAGGCCAATTGAAGACTTAAGTGCCAGAGTAAGTGAAAAATTAAGGAAAATGTACTAAGTAATGGCAACACAAACACCGACGTAATCATTTTTAACGTATAAAGATGCAGAAGGAAGTAGATAAGAAGCGGGTCGCTAGGGTGGAGAAAAGAAGAGCTGCTCAGGAAGCTTTAAGCGCATCCACCTCTGAGCAAACGAATGGAAAACATTCAGAGAAAGAGGATGAAAAGTATAAGACAAGTGAATTCATTGCACGTTATCGTGCAGTGTGCCCTTACTGGTAATAGATAAAATGTAACTTTTACAATAATACACTACAAAAAAGGCAAGAGAATCATCTTATATATAAACGTCTCCTCGTGGAAAGTGTGTGTGTCTGTCTGTCCAGCCCGGGAGTACGAGGCTACAGCATGAAGCTCAAAGAAATCGACAAAGTGAAACTGCAGAGAAAAGAAAGAAACTCGCTCAGTCGCTAATACACAATCGAGGCGATTGATTGATTGAAGAGCCAGAATCCATGGTTTCTAGCATCCTAGGCTTTTTACAGCATGGGTTTACACAGCTAGTGAGAGTATAAAATTGATCCCAATACGTTTTAACAACCTAGTTTACTCTTTATATCCTGCTGCTCACATCATTTTCTATGTGATGGCCACTTGTTAATAACCAAAGTTACTCCTTGCATGTTCTGTTACTACAGTATGAAATGCGACTGTTCTGGTTTAGCAACTCAGATGTTGGTTTGCATCCCATTTCTGTTCATGAGAGCATTTTACGGAAGTGGCTTATTTAACAATACATTAGTAAAAATCCACTTGTTTGGGATGCTGTGAGCATTCAGCTGGATTTTGTGCCACGAGTAATGTGAAATTTTTCCATAGACGTTTTGTTTTTGTTTGCTGTTATCCAACGGTGGTTCCAATAGATTTTTGTTTTATCTGTGCTCTGCATGAACACATGAGATGTAATTTTTTTCTTTGCCATCACTACAAACCACATGGAATGGGTAACTTTAAAAAATATTTTTGGGTGGAGTATTCTTTTAAAGTGTTGTGACAATTGGCTACATATCTTCTACTGCCTTCTTCTGTCATTGTCCCACTTCCATCTCCATGCTGATGGACTGGAATGGAGAAAAGTGAACTGCAGGACGGAGGTGGTTATTTTTGGTTTAAAAAGACTAGGGGGCTTAGCCCCCTGATCGCTTCGCTCGCCAACCCCTCCGGCCTGAGCTACGCGCCAGCCATTTTCGCGTCTCTGCCGCTCGCGTCTGTGGATTTTCACTTTCACCAAACAACAAATCTTTTAATTCTCACGGATACGCCTCTTCATTGGGAAGAAACTTAAAGTTTAAATCCAAACAATAACTACATACTTCTGTCATATCACCTACAGTATGTCCATATAGCTGATCTCTTTTCGCTGTTCTGTTATTTCACAGAGTAATAATTTCCATTTGTTTGCGCTAATGCGATCTTTACTATCAGTTTTTTGAGACTTTCAGATTTTAGTACTTTCATTATTTCTAACCTGCACTTCATGTGTATTGTGCCAACATTTTTGGACCTCTTTATGTCA